>NW_027363260.1:1052500-1315688 GCF_046119375.1 Phyllobates terribilis
CGGACAGTAATGTCCTCCACACAGTATAATGGCACCACATAGTCCTCTATACCGTATTATGAGCTCCATATATTGCTCCATATAGAATAATGGACCCCATAAAATGCTCCACGCAGGCTGTGCCCCCATATAATGCCCCATGCAGGCTGTGACCCCACACATAATGCCCCATGCAGGCTGTGCCCCCCACATAATGCCCCATGCAGGCTTTGACCCCCCACATAATGCTCCATGCAGGCTGTGACCCCCACATAATGCCCCATGCAGGCTTTGACCCCCCACATAATGCCACATGCAGGCTGTGCCCTCCCCCCACATAATGCCCCATGCAGGATGTCCCTCTCCCACATAATGGCCCATGCAGGATGTCACCCCCCATATAATTCCCCATGCAGAATGTCCCTCCCACATAATGCCCCATGCAGGCTGTGCCCCCCACATAATGCCCCATGCAGGCTGTGCCCCCCCACATAATGACCCATGCAGGATGTCACTCCCCATATAATTCTCCATGCAGGATGTCCCCTCCACATAATGCCCCATGCAGGATGTCCCACCCCACATAATGCCCCATGCAGGATGTCCCCCACACATAATGCACCATGCAGGATATCCCCGCCACATAATGCCCCATGCAGGATGTCACCCCCCATATAATTCCCCATGCAGGATGTCCCCCCCACATAATGCTCCATGCAGGATGTCCCACCCCACATAATGGCCCATGCAGGATGTCATCCCCCATATAATGCCCCATGCAGGATGTCACCCCCCCATATAATGCCCCATGCAGGATGTCCCCCCAACAAATACTGCCCCATGTAGGATGTCACCTCTCACCCCATATATTTCCCCATGCAGGATGTCACCTCTCACCCCATATAATGCCCCATGCAGGATGTCACTTCTCCCCCCATATAATACCCCATGCAGGATGTCACTCCTCCCATATAATGCCCCATGCAGGATGTCACCCCCCATATAATGCCCCATGCAGAATGTCACCTCTCACCCCATATAAAGCCCTATGCTAGATGTCACTTCCCCCCCATATAATGACCCATACAGGATGTCACTTCTCCCCCTCATATAATACCCTATGCAGGATGTCACCCCCCTATATAATGCCCCATGCAGGATGTCCCCCCCATATAATGCCTCATGTAGGATGTCACCTCTCACCCCATATAATGCCCCATGCAGGATGTCACTCCCCCCCATATAATGCCCCATGCAGGATGTCACTTCTCCCCCCCATATAATACCCCACGCAGGATGTCCCTACCTCCCCCCCATATAATGCCCCATGCAGGATGTCACTTCTCCCCCCATATAATGCCCCATACCTCCATACATAAAAAAAAAAAATCAAATGCTCACCTCACTGCTCACCAGCTGTGGAGAGGTAAGTATTGTGCCGGCCGTGGTCCTGGGCAAGCATTGGGGGGGGGGGAGCAAGGCCCACTAGCTGGCGCTGGCACCACTCTCCTCTGCTCACCAGTCCCATAGCGCGCCAGGGTGCCCGACAGCAAGTGGGCCCCTCGCCTACTCAGGGCCCCGGCACTTGCCTGGGTGTGCTGGGTGCTAGCGCCAGGTCTGCCCAGCGTCCGGTTTGTATCCTCCCAACATCATATCAGTGTAAATCATCTGGGACATAATATGGGGGGAGAAGTTTTTGCATCTGTAACTTTTTTCCTGCATCTTCAATAAATCAGTATTATTTCTTATTCTTTTATAGAGCGTGATGGATTCATTGGTTCCGGCGAGAAAGCCGCATATGAGCGACTATGAAACTTCCAAACTCATCAGCAGTGGAAATTTTGGGTGAGATTTCTGTTGCCATAATCCACATTTCTCAGGGTTCCCTATGACAATGCTTCTGCCCCTGCACTCTGCCATTCAGTGTTATCATAGGGAAATTATATGATCTGTAGCAAATCAAACTGTAAGGAAAGCGATTTAAATAATATAATTACATACAATATAATATATAATAATATAATATTATTACATTCGCCTGTGCTAGACCCTCATCTGTTCTTATGCTGCCTCCTCCACCTGAGCTTTTCTGCTCTCCACTCTGATCTTTGTTTTGATGGGGGGGGCTCCATTATGAAGCTGATCAGAGAAGTTGGCTACACATGGTCACATGAAGGGTGACACCATATTGATGTCAATGACATCTACACCCTCCACCAAGACCATGTGGGCCCAATCACTGGCCTCAGCAGCAGAAGAGAGCCCTGGAGCACATTCATTTTGGACCAATTTTATTTGCACTAAATTGTATTTGGTCAGTTATAGCGAATCTGCCCAAAGAGAATTTCGATAGATTCTCGTATCTATAATGTGACCTGGGTGATGGCTCCGGCAGAAGTGGCATTGTGGAGACCTCCCATAGGTGATCTATGTAGTGCTATTTTATGTATTTCTAGATGTGGATTTATAGTGGCGGCCAGACTTCTAGTATTAAACATATGCAAATTGTCTCTTCAGAGAGGAAGCAAACTAGAACTCCACCTAAAGGAAGTAGCAATCCTAAAAGTCAATATCGACCCTTTAACAAGCCTTGTCACATGACTTAGGATAATAGCCAAAACCAAAATCTCAATTTGCAGGAACTGTGTTCAGGGGTACTGCCCCTCTTCAGTGCAAAGTGTGAGATATGGTTTGACTGGGTGAGAGGTGTCTGACCGGTATCCAAGGGGTTGACGTTTCTCCTTGCGGACATGAGGAGACTTTTAAGCCGCAATGCTCCTCTGGGAAATAGGATTGCTACTTCCTATAGGTGGCACTAGGGTGCTAGTTCTCTTCCTCTCTGAAAAGAGACAATTTGCATATTTCCCAGAAGAGCATTGCAGCTTAAAAGTCTCCTCACCTTGACATGCTTAACATGGCTTTTTCCGCAAGGAGAAACGTTACCGCTTGGATCCCGGTCAGATGCCTCTCACCCAGCCAAACCATATCTCACACTTTGCACTGATGAGTGCTTGTACCCCAAAACATAGTGTCCGAAAATTGAGATTTTGGTTATGGCTATTATTCCATGTCATGTGATAAGGCTCGTTAAAGGGTCGATATTGACTTTTAGGATTACTACTTCCTATAAGGGGCACTAGAGTTCTAGTTCTCTTCCTCTCTGAAGAGACAATTTGCATATTTCCCAGAGGATCATTGAGGCTTAAAAGTCTCCTCACCTTGACAAGCTTAACATGTCACTCTCCGCAAGGAGAAATGTTACCCCTTGGATACCAGTATTAAACATATAATGATTTCTATAGATGGATTATTAATAAGGATTTATTATAACCGATGGATTCTCCTTCTCTCCAGGGCCGTCTACTTAGTGCATCATAAAGACTCACACCAGACCTTTGCTATGAAGAAAATGGCTAAGCGGAACCTAAATACTGCACAGAGATTGGAATGGGCCTTTCTGGAGAGGGACATCTTAACATTTGCTGATTGTCCCTTTGTGGTCTCCATGCTCTGCTCCTTTCCAACTAGATCTCACCTGTGTATGGTCATGGAGTATGTAGGAGGTAAGACACATCTATTGTATTATATTCAGCCCATGTCTGCTTTCATCTTATCACTGCTCATATCATTAGGACATTGTTGGTTACATCCCCACAGAGCATTTACTATAGGTTATCTATTACCAAGATGCTCGTAAATTCATTGATCTTGGTGCAGGGGCGCTATGTGGCTCATCAGTCGGAGGGGGTCTGTCGACGCTCGGCAGTGGGCAGCATCCCTCCACCTGTCATCACAATTTCAGCGGTATTTGCTTCTTCAAGGAGGTGGGGCTGGTGGGGGCAAAAATACTGAGTAGGTGGCTAGTAGGGGCCAAAATACTGAAAGGGGGCCGTATGACTAGATATGGGGGGACTGTGAATGCTGAGTGGAGGTCATCATATTAAGTGGGGTGCTGTGGGGGTCCTCACTCTGTATGGAGGCCCCCATTCTGTGTGGGGACATCATACTGAGTGGGGAGATATGCGGACCATTATATTGTGTGAGGGACTGTGGGAACCATTATCCTGAGTGGGAGGGTTGCTGTGGGTGCCATCACACCGAGTAGGGGGTTGTGGCTGGCCTCCTTCTAAGTGGTGCCCTCCTTAGGAGGATTCACTGTGGAGATACCATACTCATTGAGTGTGGGTGTGGGCATTTTTGGGAGCATCATACTCTAAAATGGCCATAAAAGTTGTATTGCTGGTGAGAACACCAAGCTGCTTCAACAGGGATATAAATATATTTCTTTTTTATTTTTTAGGGTGGGGGGCAATTACAACTTTTGATATGGGGTCTTGTGATTTCTATGTACGCCACTATCTGTGTGATCTCCCCAGTATGTTTCCGCTCACTGCTCATTATAAATCATGGTTATCTGCTCGTGGTATATCCTGGTTATCTTCTGTATAAACCCCTCACCGGTCATATTTCCTTTCTTCTATAGGTGGAGACTGTGGGACCCTTCTAAGCACCAGGGGTCCTTTCTCTGTCCCCATGGCCCGCTTGTACTTTGCAGAGGCGGTACTTGCCGTGGAATACCTGCATAGTTACGGTGTGGTGCACAGAGACCTGAAGCCGGAAAAGTAAGTGCCCCCGTAGTATAATAAAGTGGGGAAAGTTGTCATTTATTATCATTCAGTCTGTGAGGCTAAAATCATCTTCTCTTTTGCAGCCTCCTGATTACATCTACTGGACATATTAAAGTTACCGATTTTGGGATTTCAAAACTTGGTCTAATGATACCGAAAACCAACACCTACAAGGAATTAGCAGTGGACATCTCCAGAGAGTTCCAGGACCGTGAGGTCAGCATCACCTATAAGAACTTAGCTTGTTATTTGCAAATCTCATCACACTATTGTCTCTTCTCTACGTTCTTCCTTTCTAGAGAACTTTTCCACTAATATTTTATCTTCTGCATTGTGTTTTAACGATGATATCTTGTCATAATAATTGTTTCATCGATTCTCATCTCTATGTTCTGTTGGTTTCCAGTTCTGTGGCACCCCATGTTACATAGCCCCAGAGATCATCCTGAAAGAAGGTTATGGAAGACCTGTTGACTGGTGGTCATTGGGGATCATCCTGTATAAATTCCTGCTGGGATGTGTACCATTTGATGCTGATTCCCTCACTGAGCTTTATAAAAGGGTTGTCATTGGTGAGTAGAATAATCCGATCATTGCGTTGATTGGTTACATTTGTTTAGTTATTTCCTTTGCTTTATGTTACAGTCCAGTAAAGAGGTTTTATTTTCTGTAATTTTCTATGTAACAGGAGAACTAATTTGGAATTGTGATCGCGCTCCACCCCTGGATGCTCAGAATCTCATCACTGAGCTGCTCAGAAGAAATCCTGTGCGTAGACTTGGGACAGGTAACAGATATACTAGTATTAATATTCCCTTATTAGACCAAGGACATATCGCTCATGTCCATGAAGATCAGCATTTCTCTATCAGCTCATCTACTGTATTTCTAGTTCTCCACACTAAGACTTTCAGTTTATTTCCTTCATGTCGGCTCAGTTTTGTCATTAGTTCAGATTACGATAAACTGTTCAGATATGGAGCCAACCCTGACCATGTCCGCATCACTTTTGTTTTTCTTTTTCTAGGAGGAGCATTTGAGATCAAGGTTCATCCATTCCTGAGTGACTTGGACTTTGACAACATTCTGAGCCAGGAGCTGGAGTATGTTCCTCAGCTTGTTTCAGACGCAGACACCAGCTTATTTATAAGTAAGTAGAAGGAGACGTCATCTAGACTAAGCGACTGTTTGTCTCATCTTCCCTAATATGTGATCATCTGTTCCCATTAATATTAGTGATAAATAGTGACTGTGTTATACTGACAACCTCTAATAATACTTCATTACCTATTTCTTGTAGATCATTCTGATATAAACAAACATCTGGTCTCAAAGGATGAGGAAGGCACAAGTGAGAACAATGAGAGCCTTGACTTCCAAAATTTTACATCATCTTCTGAAAAGCTTTGTAAAGTAAGTATGTGATTAATAAATCCAAAATATGTAAAAAAAAATTAAAAAAACTCTAAAAGTACATAAAAAAAATATTTTATATCTTATTTTTATCCGTATTTAGCTCTGTACCATCGCTACCAGGATGGTGAACAATGAGGATCCCAATGCCCCTCCAGAGTATACACAAGAAACCAACACAAACATCTCAGAAATGTGAGTAGATTAGAAAGGGCCATTACTGGGAGTTCCAGGCTGATCTATGTACACAACACCAAATATAGGACATAAATAACAGAATATCAAATGCAGCATTCACCGCTTCATGGTTAACGGTCATTGTACTTTTGGCTTCAGAAAATGCAGAAGATAACAGCCCATAATTGTGGCATGTCATGCATTTTTAGCACTGCCTACTCTGTAGGAGAGCTGTAGTATTACTTGCCAGACATTCTTGGTAGTTGTGTTCTGATCCATGGAATGTAGTTTGGAGCAGAAAACCTTCCCCACTATGACAGTCATATGTCCTATTAGGCCTTATAGTCAGTGTTCTTATAGTGAGACAACCCATTTTATACTGTGTTTACTTACGATTTACATGTTTTTCTTCTTCAAACAGGCAGAAAGAATCTGTTCCTGTATGTAATACAGACGATGCTGTTACCATCTTGCCACCCTCGTCCCCATTGCCAGGTATGTACATGTCTACAGCACCAACAATGTGAATGTTGACTTCAAGGCTCAAATATTTCCACATGGTTTTTCTGGTCTACTATGTTATCCATGTTTCATGGATCTCAGCTATGTTGACCATGGGTTCGTACTGTATCCCTATTTCCCTAATTTTGTACAGGAGTTTTTTTTCATGTATTCTGTATATTACGTTGTATCATCTAGTAACCTAGTGAGATATAGCGACTGTGTTATACTGACACCCTCTAACAATCCTTCCTTACCTATGTCTTGTAGATCACTCTGATGAAAACAACCATCTGGTCTCAGAGGATAAGGAGGGCACAAGTGAGGACGATGAGAACTTTATCTTCCGAATATTTGCATCATCATCTTCTGAGAGGCTTTCTAAAGTAAGTATGTGATCGATAAATCCAAAATATGTACAAAAAAGGATCTGCAAAATGAAAAAGTATATATATTTAATAACTTATTGTTATCCACATTTAGCACTCTACCACCACTAACGGGATGGTGAACAACGAGGATCCCAAGGCCCCTCCAGAGTGTACACCAGAATCCAACACAAACATCTCAGAAATGTGAGTAGATTATGGGGTCATTACTGGGAGCTCCAGGCTGATATATGTGCACAACATCAAATATAGGACATAAATACCATAATATCAAATGCAGCATCCACCGCCCCATGGTTATGGGTCATTGTGCTTTCAGCTTTCGGAATTGTTGGAGATAACAGCCCATAATTGTGGCCGGTCATGCACTTTTAGTGCTGCCCTCACTGTAGGAGAGATGTAGTATGAAATGCCGGCCATTCTTGGTAGTTGTTTTCCTCTCAGCTCTCTATAAAAAGTAGTCTTGAGCAGAAGACCTTCCCCACTATGACAGTCATATGTCCTACTAGTCCTTATAGTCGGTGTTCTTCTAGTGAGACAACCCCTTTTATATGGAGTTTACTTGAGATTTACATGTTTTTCTTCTTCAAACAGGCAGAAAGTATCTGTTCCTGTATGTAATACAGACGATGCTGTTACCATCTTGCCACCCTCGTCCCCTTTGCCAGGTATGTACATGTCTACAGCACCAGCAATGTGAATGTTGACTTCAAGGCTCAAATATTCCCACATGGTTTTTATACAATACTATAGGTCTCTTATGTTATCCATATTATGACAAAGCAGATCCTATAAGAATATATTGTTACTGATTTTTTTTTTTAATTTTTCATCAGAATTTCCATCTCATGAAGAAAGAAAATCGGCAATAAATCTGAGTATGGAGCAACAAAACTCAGAAAATGGAAAAAATGGGAAAAACAGACGAGGTAAGTGTGAGAATCAGCTCCATGTTGTGTGATGTCAGTGAGAATAATTCATGTGGAGTAGATGTAATCTGTCAGTGATGGGATTGTCACATGTATGATTGCTGACAATGACCCCTGACCTCTGTATGATAATATTCCTCTGCCGTCCGGCCACAGTGACTGCACAGCATTATCATGTAATATGGAGTCCCATCACTTACATTATATTTATTTCTCTTCTCATAGGTTCCATCTTCCGCCGGATCTTATCATCCTGCCGGCGTGGATTATCCAGGGCTGCTCGCGCATTTGCATGCTGTCACTGTTGCCCTAAAACCATCTAAAAGACGGGACACCTAAGCATCCAGCGCCCTGAAGTCCAGCAGATCCACCATCACTGCTGGAGCTGTATAGAAGGACCTTCACCATCTACCTGTGGCCTTCTGACTGGTCAACCTGGACAAGTTTCAGTAACGCCTCTGTCATCAGGCTCCACGGTATTCATACTGCTCGTCTGACTTGTCATTTACTGATCACCTGGTATCTGACCTCGGCTATCTTCCTGACTTTGATTTAGTCTATTGATAATGTTCACGATTTTATTCATCCCATTATTAATTAAAAAAAAGTAAAATCTGTTACTGTTGCTCTGATTCCTTTTTGTCTTGAATTCACAAATACTTGTAACTCACTAATTGCTCTTCTTCTCACTAAATGTATTTCTCATTATCCTTAATGCAGCAGTCAGTCTCATATTTCTGTCCAGCAGTTACACTGGTGCCTCCACCCTGTACCAGTCATTACACTCATCCACAAACCTCTCCACACTGCTGCACAGTCCTGCATCTCTACCATATCTACACTCCAATGAGCTAAGATTAACATCCTCCATAATCAGGACCTTCCACTCTCATGTCCAAGATATTTTCTCCGCTGCACCAGCTCTCAGGAGTGCACTACTGCAGGCAATCATGTTCATTCCCACTATCAGAGATTTTAAGTGTGCAGTAGAAACAGATTATTTGTGGCAGGACTATCAAATCACCTCACTATTCTAAGTTTTTCCTACAGCACTCAGTAGCACTTAATATTTGTACATATACAGATAATGGTTGGTGACTGGTTCATGCAGCCTTAATTCCACAAAGATAGAAATAAAAAGTCAACATGTTTCATACATCCAAACCATCCTTAATCATGGCAGAAAAACATAATTTTAAGTTCCCACTATGAATATTTGGTGAGATATCACAGCTGTGTATTTTCACAGCACAAAGAACACATCTTACAGATCAGCGAATCACAGTGTGCTGACGCTTAGTGTTGTAGTTTTGAACAACACCATTCATTTTATCATATAATGTGTTGAAAAATGAGAAAAAATGCCAGGTTTGGGTTCCTTCATTTTACAGTGTGTATTGTGTTGGAAAAACAAACTGACAAAATGATTCAGAGTCAGTAGTACGATTACTGTGATACCAAACTTATAAGGTTTATATATATATATATATATATATAAAAATATATATATATATATATATATATATATATATATATATATATATATATATACAGTGTTTGGCATAAATCAGTACACCCAAATAGATTTGTCAGCAAACCTGTAGTTTCCTTTCAGAATCATCATTTTATATGGGATACCATACTACAAAATACTCTCGCAAATTTGAGCCATTGAATGCAAACAAGATTTGGTATTTTGAAGACCCCAAAAAAGTAATTTTCTTAACAAACTCATTCAAGATCATGTTTCAAAAATGAGAACATCCCAGTAACAGTCTTAAGAGAAAAGCTAAGTTTAGACAACAAAATTCTAATTAACAAGAACTGAACCACAGGTAAGTGTAATTATTCATTAAACAGATGTCCAGCAGACAGGTGTCTGTAAAAGGAAGTTACTTAATAAAGAAAACTCCTTCCCATTTCATGCTATCAGCAATGGCACCACATAGAAGGGAAATGTCACAAAACCTGAGAAAGAAAATAATTTCTTTGCAATAAATGTGAAGTCTACAAGAAGATCAGCAAAACTTTACTTATCAGTCAGAATACTGTAGCAAAAGTGATGCAAAACTATAACAAAGATGGAACTGCAACCATCTTACAGAGACGTCCAGGCCGACTATGGAAGTTAACACCTAAACAAAAGCGTCCTCTGATGAGAAGGGTAAGTGGCACCACATAGAAGAGAAATGTCACAAGACATTTCTGAGAAAGAAAATAATTTCTTTACAAAAAATGTGAAGTCTACAAGAAGATCAGCAAAGCTTTTCTTATCAGTCAGATGGAAGTTAACATCTAAACAAAAGCATCTTCTGATGAGAAGAAAATCGACAGGCAAATTCATTGCTATTAGCTGAAGAAGTAGAAAGCCAAACCAGGGCGAGTGTTTTCCATGACACGACACGGTGTACACTGCAAATGAATGGCATTCATGAGTGTCCTCCACAAAGGAAGCCTCTCTCCCTTAAAGCCCATGAACAATAAAAGTCCATCTACAATTTGCCAGGGTCCATGCTTAAAACTATGAGGACTACCGGGACTCTATACTGTGTATGTGCATCTTATGTGTATGTCCGTATTTTATGTTTGTGTGCACTATGTATATGCATACGTTAAAATGTGTATAGAGTATTAGCATGTGCAAATTTTATATGTGTGCCTAATATAAATATACATGGAAATGTATATGTAGGTGGTGCCTGATGGAGGGTGGGGGGCCCAGATCAGAAGTCCTGATTAAGGGCCCTTCACTGTCATTGTCTGCCCCTTATATAAACAGTAAAATCCTCTTTAATAACTGGACTTCCATTGGGGTGGACTTCTCATAGATGGCCAGTATGCATACTATATTGTGAATCTGGGTATCTCTCACAGAAAATCTGATCTGGATATGAGGGTGGTCTTCTATAAGCGGTGATGTTTTGGAGAGATTTAGGGAAAAGTCCCAATTCTTATCCATCGATCTGGTAATTTGAGTAAAATATTTGTGTTGATAACTGATCACAAAGTCACAAAATATGTAAGATTTGGCATAACCTGGCTCATTTTTCAAAAAGTTATGCTCAATTTTTTTAGCACCAAGTTTTGTTGCTTTTTTGTAGACTTACACTAACTTAGTATATTGTGTGAGAATTAAATGAATTATGAATTAGTTGGCGCATTTTACCACACTCTGGGGGTCCCTGACAGTCCTTCTTTACCGGCCCTGTAGTGATGCCAATGTAAACTTCCAAGTGACCGCGCAGTCAATCACTGTCACGAATGCAGGACAACCTATGATTAGCTAATTTTTGGGAAATCCTTATAACAAAAGGGGATTGAAAATATTTACAATTATTTTAAAAGCATTAAAAAAAAAACAGACCCAATACTTATAATTAGTTTGTTGAAAGTAGTCTAATTAAAGGGAGCTGAAAGGATTAGAGATTATGAACACGATTCACCAGTGTTTTTGCCAGAAAACTGGCATAAAGCTCTTGAAAAGTTGCAAAGTTTTGTGACTTTTCCCATTTTCACATAATTTTAGCTTCTTTAAAGCCCAAGACGTACTGATACGTATCTGCGCCCTGGGACTTAAGAGCCTGATACGTATTAGTACATCTTTGCGATCGCGCACACAGGCTGTGCGGGCGTGATCGCCGCCGGGTGTCAACTGATTGTCACAGCTGACACCCGGTGCTATGTGCTGGGAGAGGTCCCGCACATTAACCCCCGCAATGCTGTGATCGAAGTCGTTCACAGCATTGCGGGGGCAAGGGGAGGTGATTGGGATAGTCACCTCTCCTGCCGGCGTCCAGCAATGTGTGCCGCGGCTTCCCGGATGTTGCCATGATGACCTGATTCACTGAGGGGTGCAGTTTTAAGAATGGTGTCACTTTTGGGTATTTTCAGTCATAAAGACCCCTCAAAGTGACTTCAAATGTGATGCGGTCCCTAATAAAATGGTTTTGTAAATTTTGTTGGAAAAATGAGAAATCACTGGTCAATTTTAACCCTTATAGCTCCCTAATAAAAATAAATTTGGGTTCCAAAATTGTGCTGATGTAAAGTAGACATATGGGAAATGTTATTTATTAACTTTTTTTGTGTGACATATCTCTCCAATTTAGGGGCATAAAAATTCAAATTTTGAAAATTGCAAAATTTTCAAAATTTTTGCCAAATATCTGTTTTTTTCACAAATAAACACAAGTGATATCGAAGAAATTTTACCACAATCATAAAGTACAATATGTCATGAAAAAATATTCTCAGAACCAGGGGGATCCGTTGAAGCGTTCCAGAGTAATTACCTCATAAAGTGACAGCGGTCAGAATTGTAAAAATTGGCCTTCTCATTAACGTGCAAACCACTTTGGGTTGTAAAGGGGTTAAGGACTCTACCTGCATATACAGTCATGGCGGAAAGTGCTGGCACCCTTGAAATTGTTTCAGAAAATTACACGTTTTATTACACGCATGTTTATTTCCTTTGTCTTTATTGGAACAACACAAAAAAACTGAGAAAAAAAAGGCAAATTGGACATAATTTCACACAAAACTCCAAAAATGGGCCGGAATACATATATATATATTTTTGATGGGACAACACTGAAGATGCGACACTTTGATACAATGTACAGTAGTCAGTGTACAGCTTGTTTAACTGTAAATTTGGTGTGCCTGCAAAATAACTCAACACACAGCCATTAATGTCTAAACCGCTGGCAACAAAAGTGAGTACACCCCTAAGTGTGTTCTCAGCTGATGTTTTTTGTTGGGTTTTCTTTGCATCCCAAACAATTTTCTTGGCAATTGTGGCTGAAATTATTGTTGGTCTACCTGACTGTGGTTTGGTTTTTACAGAGCATCTGATTTTCCATTTGTTAATCACAGTTTGAACACTGCAGACTGGCATTATCAATTCCTGGGATATCTTTTTGTATCCCTTTCCTGTGTTATACTCTTTTTGCCTCCCTTTCCTGTGTTATACAGTTCAACTACCTTTTCCCGTAGATCCGTTGATAATTCTTTTGCTTTCTCCATCTCAAAATCCAGAAACGTCAGTGGCTGGATCCCAGAAACTCACTCAGCTTTATGCACACACACTGATTACAAGCAAACAGGTCATAGGTGAGGATGTTACCTTTAGTAGCCATTCAAACCCATTTGTGTCAAATTCTGTGCATGTTATCAGGCCAAAATCACCAGGGTATGTGAACTTTTTGATCAGGATTATTTGGATGTTTTTGGTTGTCATTAGTGATGAGCGAGCACTAAAATGCTCGAGTACTCGTTGCTCGTGTCGAGCAAATTGAAATACTCGGGTGCTCAACCCGAGCAATGAGTCCAATATAAGTCTAGGGGAAACTTGAGCATTTTTCAGGTGGCTCCCCACGGCGGTCTGCAGAGGGCCTAAAAATTGCCCAAATCGATGGGAACTGTGCTCAAATAACATGGGAACAGCATGGGGAAGACCCCTGGAAGCATCTCTGACTCCCAGATCACTGCTGTCAACAACGTCGTCAGAGTATTACGCCACTTTTACGGCGTAAGGAACATCCTTTCCAGGGTGATGACTTGTATATAAGGCAAAATAAATAAACAAAAACAAAAATACTCCTACACACCTTGGGCTATGTTCACACGTAGCATTTTTGACACGTTTTTGCACTTTTGCATTGCTTTCAACCTAGACAAATGCATTCACCAGGAAATGTCGTTTTAACATTTTACAACCTTATCTGGCCATGTGGTGTGTGACACATCATCAGACACATGCATACACTGCTGAAAAGACATGGGAACAGCAAGGGGAAGACCTCTGGAAACATCTCTGACTCCCAGTTCACTGCCTAAATGTGTGCCCATCATAAGTGATCCTTGGCACATGCGAAGATGCCTCCCGCCATGCACCTGTCGTTGCAGACTTGCAACAATCACCGTCCACGTCCTTGTCCCACTGCAGTGTTCAGTTGTCCCTACCCCATTCCTTGGAATGCAAGCACAAGAATGCCGGCAGCCACCCACCCACAGGCTGCAATACTATACTGCCAAATTTTTGACAGCTGCTTGCACTTGAAATGTGGCCTTTTAGGCTCGTGGAGGCGGAAGCTTTTCATAACCTCATGCCGGCGGCGGCCGGGTGTCCATACTCGGTCCCCAGCCGCCACTATATTTCCCGGTATCGCCTCCGCCTTCCACAAGCACGGGTCCCATAACATTACCCGTGCACTCCCCAGTGCACTTACTGGGAAGGACCGCCTAACCACAAACACGTGGACAGGTGAATGTGGCCAGGGACGGTACGGAGCCAGTCCACAACTTTTTTTGCTAAGAGTTGTATTTAGCTCGGTGAAAGGACTGGCATAGAGGGAAACCGTATCTACCCTGCGTGTCATTTCTCCCAGAAAATCCTGTAATTGAGCTTGTTGTAGAAGCAATGGCAGCCCATCCAACATCAACTCGCACTTGTCAATGGTGCTTTGACACACACACATCTTTCTTTGCGCATTTAATTTCTTTAATACAGAGTTGGAAAATGGCCTGATCCGTAATGCGTTTTGAGAAATAACATGCATAAGCATGGCCGATCCGCATTAAAAAAGCAGCCATAGAGTGTCCAGGAACCTTCCCCCACACTTTTCTTAGCCAGGGCTGCTTTTCGGCAGGGTTGGACGGGCCCACCAGAGAACCGGAGACTCCTCCGGCGGGCCCTGGCTTCTCCTTCAGGAGAGTTCATAGTGCCGAGGTGAGGCCATGATGAAGATAGAGGCCATCATCTGCTTAGTTTTCTGTTACTTGGAATGCAATTGCAAGTATGCAGCCAGCCACCCACCCACCCACAGGCCGCAACACTAAACTGACAGATTTCTGGGTAGCTCTTTGCACTTGAAATATGGCCTTTTAAGCTTGTGGAGGTGGAAGCTTTTCACAACCTCATGCAGGCTGCGGCCGGGTGTCCATACTGGGTCCCCAGCTGCCAGCATTTTTCCCGGCATCGCCTTCGTCTTCCACAAGCTCGGGTCCCACAACATTACCCATGCCCTACCCAGTGCACTTACTAAGAAGGACTGCCTAACCACAAACACGTGGACTGGTGAATGTGGCCAGGGACGGTACGGAGCCAGTTCACAACTTTTTTTGATAAGAGTTGTATTTAGCTCAGTGAAAGGACTGGCATAGAGGGAAACCGTATCTACCCTGCGTGTCATTTCTCCCAGGAAGTCCTCTAAAGCTGCTTGCACTTGAAATGTGGCCTGAACATTACTGCTGGTACTTTTCTGTGGGAATTTTCTTGCCTCCTACCAGCCTGGAATATTTCCAGCAAACTATGGTACAACACTATGGTATTAACACTGCCCCCAGTACCAGTAGCGAAGCCATCCTCAATTTCCTTCTCTGGAATTTTATTTGGTAGACTGAGTGGCTGCCCAAATACATTTTCTCACAAAGGAGCTGATGATAGAGTGGCAGTAGGTTCAAGTTTCTCCAGCCTGTTAGATATTAGAGGGTGAACGGCAGCACATTGGATCAGTGGTTAGCACTGAAGTCTTGCAGCACTGGGATCCTGGGTTCAAATCCCAGAAAGGACAACATCTGCAAGAAATTTGTATGTTCTCCCCATGTTTGCATGTGTTTCCTCCTCAGTAAAAATAGTGTCCTGGAATCTTCCCACACACTTTTCTTAGCCAGGACTGCTTCTCGGCAGGGTTGGACAGTCCCACCAGAGAATTCTCTGGTGTGCCTTGGCTTCTACCTCAGGAGAGTTCATGATAGCGCTAACTTTGCAGCTGCTATGGGGCTCTTGAGCGGGTGAGAAAGGTTAGCTCTCAGAAACAAATCCTCTGGTGGGCACAATGTTTTTCAATCTGAAACAGCTTCTCAGTGGGAGTTGTATTTCACCACAGCCATATTCTTTAGCTCTGTGAAAGGACTGGCATAGACGGAAACCTTATCTACCCCGGTTGTCATTTCTCCGTCACCAGGTTCCGCCCATTGTAACACACGACCATGCCTGGCTGTATGTTCAGCGGTGAGAGCCACAGATCAAGCTGCTGTGTTACAGCTTTCAACAACTATGCAGCGCTGGGCGGTTTGTCAATTAAGCATTAAGCATGTTATCTTCAGCACAGCCTGTTGCTGTTTGGCCAAGGCAGTGCTGCAGTGCTGTCAGCTTGTGACTGATGTGGTCATTTCGGAGATGGAGGAGGAGGTGCATGAGCTGAACAATGTGATTACATTGAGGTTAAATTGGTGATGCTGTTTTTTATACTAAAGAAAGATCCTATTGTTATGTTTTTTTATGTTATTTTTTATGACAAATGCATTCACCGGGAAATGTCATTTTAAATTTTACAACCTCATCTGGCAATGTGGTGTCATCAGACACATCCTGTTTTATTTATGATGGAGGGACTCTGAAAGTCATAAAGCCTATTTTTATAGGGACATCAGACGGCCCTTACTTTTCTTAAAAGGCCAGCAGTCGGCCCTAGCTATTGTTAGAGAGCCATCAGAGGGCTATGCTTTGTTGTTCCCATTATTAACAAGTGGGTCTCCTATACTGTTATTGCGCATCCAGTGACTGCAAGGGTTGTCAAAAATTTGGACGCAACCTAATACCCCTTTGAAGAGACATAGAGGAGGGTCTCAGTAAAAAAAATGTTCCCATTATAAAGGAGCGGGTCTTCTATAGTGTTTATGCCCATGCTGTGACTGCAAGGGTGGCCAAAATTTTTGAAAAAAAACACTAACAATTTAAAGACACAAAGAGCAGGGCTACAGTAACAAGGTACGACATGCTCCCATTTGAAAGGACAGGGTCTGCTATACAGTTATAGGGTATGCAGTGAGTCCAACAGCTGACCAATTTTAGGAAAAAACCCACTAAGAATTTAAAGACATAAAGAGCAGGGCCACAGTAACGACAAATTCCCATTAGAAATGATAGGGTCGGCTATACTGTTATAGGGTATGCAGTGAGTCCAACGGCTGACAGATTTTAGGAAAAACCCCACTAAGAATTTAAGGACACACAGAGCAGGGCCACAGTAACAAGGTACGACATGTTCCCATTAGAAAGGAGATGGTCTGCTATACAGTTATAGGGTATGCAGTGAGTCCAACGGCTGACCAAGTTTAGGAAAAAACCCACTAAGAATTTAAAGACACATAGACCAGGCCACAGTAATGACAAATTCCCATTAGAAAGGAGAGAGTCTCCCATAGTGTTGGACTATGCAGTGACTGCAAGGGCTGCCAAAAATTTGGAAGCACTTCAATGGCCCTTGGAAGAGACGTGGAGGAGCGCATCATAAAAAAATTTTACCATTACAAAGGAGCGGGCCTCCTATACTTGTAATGCCATGCACTAAGTGTATGGGCTGACAAACATTTACTCCTGGGGGGTATACATGAACATACTGTATAAAAAAATTTTTTTTACGGGCATCATAAAAATGTAGCACCCCGAGGGCTCGGCCGCTACAGGGGTATTGCACCTCTGCCAGAGGTGTGATATTCCACTCCCGGGTAAGGATGGAGTATGGACCAGGGTTCAGTTAGCACACTCACCCCATTTCCGAGGGACAGCTCAACGGTGCTCCCATTAGACAGAAATGCAGGCACAACAGACCATGTCCCTGGCTGGAGTGGGGAGGGGGTAGGAATACCCAGTGATGTAGGAGCAGATAGTGGTTGGTTCCTGAGCGTAGATAGGAGCCCATTGGTTGCTGGTCACCTGGGCTCATGTTCTAGAGGGAGGTATAAAAGGTGGGCACCATCTTAGAACAATGTTCAGTCAGAGAGAAGAAGTGACGGAGTGGAGGCCTCTGCAAGGGGCTCTTCTCCGTAGGCGGTCCTAGCCTCTGAGGCCCAGCCAGCACAGAGAGAAGAGAAGAAGAGAAGTTCAGTGAGTGGAGTAAGAGAAGGAGTTCAGCCAGAGAGGGCCGACAGGGAGCTGTGGCTCAGTCTGGGCCCAGCTCCACGAGGCAGGCCTAGGGTGAAGGCCAGGAACAGAAAGGAACAAGAACAGAAAGGAACAGAAGAGAAAGAGAAAGAGAGAAACAGAAGGGCTCAGGAACAAGACGGCAGAAGGGACCCTAAGAACCCACGAGAATACAGGGTGAAGGGTCAGGCAGATTAAGGATACCGGATCCCAAGTTGGTGGAGGAGAAACAGCCCTCAGCCAAAGACCGGAGGTCGTGATCATTTATTGGTGCGACACCTCATGAAACCTGCTAGGAAGGCACCATATAGGACAGCGGGGAACGGGAAACACGTTTACCCGCGGCAGCTGGAAAAAAGTGGGTCACTGGTGAGGCAGGCCAGAGAAAGGATTGAAGGGGTCCTGTGCCATGTGTTATGCACACGCCCGGGCTAAGCGGCGTGTGCGTGTGATTGGTAGTGATTCCACTGGACCGTGCCGGAGAGTGAATGCCTGGAGGGGCGTGACTAAGTATTCACCCGATCCGAGCAGGGTCGCACGACGGCATACGACGCCAGTGCACCAAGGAGGAACCGAGCAGAGGGACCAGGTGCTACTCCAGGACAGACCCCGGACACGGCTGTTGACCCACACAGGGGAATACAGGAACAGGCTGGTAGGCTGGCACACAGACTGGTGGGTATAGGCAGGCACGACTGGTATGCAGGCAGGCGGGTATGCAGGCAGGGGGGTAAAGGCAAGCACAGCTAGAGTGCAGACAGGGAGGCACTAGCAGGTAGGAACACAGGCGGGATAGGACCCAGTACACACCGGGACTCAGGAACAATACAGGCAGAGGGTTACAGGCAAGCACGGCTAGAGTGCAGACAAGGCTGAGCAGGGAGGACAGGGCTCTGTTCACACGGAACAGACAGGAAGGGAAAGACAGAGCCAGACACCCACAGGGTACTTGCAGTGAAGTAGCGAGTGGACCACAAACTCACAAACGGGAGTACAGAGACAACTGGCAGGAGTTAGGTACGAGTTCAGACTCTGCAGAAAAAGGAAGGGAACGGACATAGAGGCAAAACAGGTAAAGGATAGGAGAGAGTTCAGACTGGAACTGAGTGTACGGAGGAGACCGACACTGCAGCGGGATACAGGAGCGGGTCTGGGAATACTGCCCCCAGAGAGGCAGGACGAACAGGCAAGGAGCGTGTTCAGACAGGACAGACAAGATACAGGAGCGGGTCTAGGTAATCGGCCCCTAGAAGGCGGGAGGAACAGGCTAGGAGCGTGTTCAGACAGGACAGACAAGAGAGCACAGAAAGGACTCAGTACAGACACGGGAACTAATACCGAAAAGCAGGAGACATACAGGACTCAGTTCAGACACGGGAGCTGATACCGCAAAGCAGGAGACATACAGGACTCAGTTCAGACACGGGAGCTGATACCGCAAAGCAGGAGACATACAGGACACAGTTCAGACACGGGAACTGATACAAAAAGCAGGAGACAAGAGACGGGACCTGGCACCTTCAGAGTGCAAGCACACACTGAAGGAAACACTATGCTCAGGCAGGGATAGAAGGGAGCTGCTGAGCTATATACCAAGTGACAGACAGCAATAGGCTGAGGACGCACAAGGGGTGTGACCCACAGCAGGTACAAAAGGCAGGAAGTGATCGGGCGCCGCCCTTAAGCAGCAGAAACAGACACAAACAGACAGCATGGAGGGAAGCCAGAGAGACATTCTGGACAGGAGATCAAGTGCGCCCTCTTGCACAGTGGGAGATGGACCACCATGCAAGGACGCCGCCAGGTATGTTACAGTACCTCCCCCCTTACGCCCCCTCTTCTTCAGGCCTGCCAGAATCTTCCGCAGGGAATTCGAGGACCAGTCGTTCACTGGGTTGGAGGGGGACAGAGACTTAAGGGTAATCTCTGCTTCGAGGTACATCTTGTCAAGCTCACAGGAAGAAATAGACGGGTTATCAGGTACATAATGAGGAAAAGTCACTGTCTCTTTGTTATCTGGTGGTATCCCAGAGGATTCAGGAAACAACTGGAGGTCCTCCGCCGGGTCAGAAGAGTGCAGAGGCTCAGAGAAAACAACTGCTTCAGAGTACACTAGGTCGGACTCACTGGAGGAAGCAGGCGAGGTATCGGGTACCGAGTATAGGAAAGTCTCTGTCCATTCACCACCAGGTGGCACCCCGAAGGGTTCTGGAGACAGCTGGCGGTCCTCCGCCTGGTCAGGGGGGTGTAGAGACTCACGGGTAACCTCTGCTTCAGAGTACACTAGGTCGGACTCACTGGACGAAGCAAGCGAGGCATCAGATCCAGGATATAGGAAAGTCTCTGTCCATTCACCACCAGGTGGCACCCCGAAGGATTCTGAACACAACTGGAGGTCCTCCGCCTGGTCGGAGGGGTGTAGAGACTCAGGAGTAACCTCTGCTTCGGAGTACACTAGGTTGGACTCACTGGACGAAGCGAGCGAGGTATCAGGTACAGAGTATAGGAGAGTCTCTGTCCTTTCGCTACCAGGTAGCACCCCGAAGGGTTCAGGAGACAACTGGAGATCCTCCGCCTGGTCGGAGGGGTGTAGAGACTCGGAGGTAACTACCACTTTGGGGTACCCATTGTCAGGCTCACAGGACGAAGCGGACAAAGTATTGAGTACCGGGTGTAGAGAAGTCTCTCTCCATTTGTCATCGAGTGGTATCCCGGAGGGTTCAGGAGGCAACAGGGGATCCTCCGCCAGGTAGTAGAGGTGCACAGACTCTGAGGTAACCACAGCTTTGGAGCATCCTTGGACATGCACACCGGTTAAAGAGAAAGAAGCATCTGATGCCGGGTGCAGGAAGTTCTCCTGTGTGGAGTCTGGATGGGCAGAAGTCTCTTCGGCCAGGAGAACTGGTGCACTACCCACGCACATTACCCATTGGGGTTTCTCCGGGATACAGGGAGATGAAGCTTCAGTAGGGACTTCAAGGTTGGGGTCAGGAGGTCTCAGGGAGGACAGACCCTGGCGTGACGGCTTGCCTCTAAGTCTAGCACGTCTGGACTGCCTCTTGAGGTGGAGAGAAGTATTCCGGAAAGCGTAGTCACCCTGTGAGGATTCTGGGTGGGCAGTAGTCTCATTGGGCTGGAGGACTATTGCGCTACCCACACACATTACCCGTCGGGGCTGCTCCGGGATATTGGGAAGTGAAGCTTCAGCAGGGGCTTCAGAGTTAGGGTCCTCGAAGACCATACGAAAGGCCACCAGGAAGGCCTGCAGGCCAAGGATGACAGGATCCCATGCTTCCCATAGGGGGGTGACCCATTTCAAGGCATCACCCGCTAGGTAGTCAATCATAAAGGCCACTTTAGCCCAATCGGAAGGAAAATAGAGAGGGTAGGCCTTAAAGTGTAGCATGCATTGCTCCACAAATGCACGACACTGTCTTGGATCCCCATAGTAACGTGGCGGATCCGCAGGAACGAGAGCAGATAGATCCATCTGGACGGGTGCGTAATTCGCCTGGAACTCAGCTAAAGGGGGAAAAAAATTTATTTATTTTATTTTAATGCATGTATTCGCTGGAAAAACTTCTCAAAGAGCGAAGGCCGTGGGGCTCAACGGGAACCATGGCCTGAGCATGCTGTTATGCACACGCCCGGGCTAAGCGGCGTGTGCGTGTGATTGGTAGTGATTCCACTGGACCGTGCCGGAGAGTGAATGCCTGGAGGGGCGTGACTAAGTATTCACCCGATCCGAGCAGGGTCGCACGACGGCATACGACGCCAGTGCACCAAGGAGGAACCGAGCAGAGGGACCAGGTGCTACTCCAGGACAGACCCCGGACACGGCTGTTGACCCACACAGGGGAATACAGGAACAGGCTGGTAGGCTGGCACACAGACTGGTGGGTATAGGCAGGCACGACTGGTATGCAGGCAGGCGGGTATGCAGGCAGGGGGGTAAAGGCAAGCACAGCTAGAGTGCAGACAGGGAGGCACTAGCAGGTAGGAACACAGGCGGGATAGGACCCAGTACACACCGGGACTCAGGAACAATACAGGCAGAGGGTTACAGGCAAGCACGGCTAGAGTGCAGACAAGGCTGAGCAGGGAGGACAGGGCTCTGTTCACACGGAACAGACAGGAAGGGAAAGACAGAGCCAGACACCCACAGGGTACTTGCAGTGAAGTAGCGAGTGGACCACAAACTCACAAACGGGAGTACAGAGACAACTGGCAGGAGTTAGGTACGAGTTCAGACTCTGCAGAAAAAGGAAGGGAACGGACATAGAGGCAAAACAGGTAAAGGATAGGAGAGAGTTCAGACTGGAACTGAGTGTACGGAGGAGACCGACACTGCAGCGGGATACAGGAGCGGGTCTGGGAATACTGCCCCCAGAGAGGCAGGACGAACAGGCAAGGAGCGTGTTCAGACAGGACAGACAAGATACAGGAGTGGGTCTAGGTAATCGGCCCCTAGAAGGCGGGAGGAACAGGCTAGGAGCGTGTTCAGACAGGACAGACAAGAGAACACAGAAAGGACTCAGTACAGACACGGGAACTAATACCGAAAAGCAGGAGACATACAGGACTCAGTTCAGACACGGGAGCTGATACCGCAAAGCAGGAGACATACAGGACTCAGTTCAGACACGGGAGCTGATACCGCAAAGCAGGAGACATACAGGACACAGTTCAGACACGGGAACTGATACAAAAAGCAGGAGACAAGAGACGGGACCTGGCACCTTCAGAGTGCAAGCACACACTGAAGGAAACACTATGCTCAGGCAGGGATAGAAGGGAGCTGCTGAGCTATATACCAAGTGACAGACAGCAATAGGCTGAGGACGCACAAGGGGTGTGACCCACAGCAGGTACAAAAGGCAGGAAGTGATCGGGCGCCGCCCTTAAGCAGCAGAAACAGACACAAACAGACAGCATGGAGGGAAGCCAGAGAGACATTCTGGACAGGAGATCAAGTGCGCCCTCTTGCACAGTGGGAGATGGACCACCATGCAAGGACGCCGCCAGGTATGTTACACCATGCTCCTGAACTGCCTGGGGTTTACCGAGCCCCTCACCTGGTGGACGCAGCACGGCTCGGGCGGTCATTGCTGACAGAAGTGACCCGGAGTACATGAACTGTGAGTAAAAGACATTGGACTGCAGTACGTTGTCTGTGTACTCTTTCGCTCCTCCAGCACTAACGGCACTGGGACTCTCTGCACCATCACCCCCACCATCCACTACACTGCCCTGGGGCTGCACTCTTCCCGTGGGGAGTCACACTACCTCAGCTGCATACATCATCAGCCCCAGCGGTCTGCCTTGCAGCGGCGGTTCATAATAACCGCAATCCACGGGTGGCGTAGTCGGACATCACTTAGGACTGCTAAAGGACTACCACTGGTCTGACCACCCTGAGCCACGGAACCGAGTCGCCACTACTACCCCCACCGTCTCCCTATTGCCCGGCTCCGAGTGCCCCACGGCCCAGGGGCGAGTCAAACACCCTTTAAAAAAATTATGTGGGTGTTGCATCATGGACCACGGTCACCCTGGTGATATGGTGGTGGAGGATGAGGAGAAGGAGGAGGACAGGAGCAAATAGCCAAAATCAGGAAGCGTATACCCATGTTTGGGTGTGAAAAGGTGCATGGGAATACACGCTGGCGGCAGGGCAGGGCAGGACATCCAAGGCATAGAGAGCCAGTTCATTCCACATATCTAGCTTGGATACCCAATATTTATAAGGCACAGAGGAATCACGGAGGACGTTGGTACGGTACGGCAAGGTACTCCCTCAGCATCTTCCCAAACTTTGCACTCCTTGTGAGTCAGAGCCTGTGCGATGGGAGGGTCTGAGAAAACTCTCCCAGAACTTTGACAGTGTTCCCCTGCCTCTGCTGGATTGAAGTTGTGTCTCTCTCGCCTGTACTCCTTGGTTGTCGAACGAAGTGTGCCCTCTGCCTCCAGCGTTTTCAGATGGGAATTTTTTTAATAGTTCTGCAACAAGGGCCTTCTGGTACTGCCTCATTTTTGTACACCTGTCCGCCTCAGGAATAAGAGATATAAAGTTCTCCTTGTAGAGTGGGTCTAGAAGTGTCACCAACCAGTAATGACCTAAAATTTTGAGAATGCGAGGGTCATGGGAAAGGCAGCATAACATAAACTCAGCCATGCGTGCCAAACTACTAACAGGCAAGACTTCCGTGTCCTCACCAAGAGGATGACTGACCATGCTCTCCTCCTCCTCCTCTCTGTCCTCTGGCCATCCACGCTGAACAGACGGTATGACAGCTGTGCAGATAGCACCGTCTATAGTGCATGAAACTAGTTCCTGTCCCTTCTCCTCCTCCTCTTCCTCATTGTCACCCAATCCACGTTGGGATGAGATGAGGCTTGGCTGTGTGTAATCACCCTGTATGGTTAATTGCTCCATCTTATCGTGCTCCGCCTGCAATGCATCATCTTTGATTGTGAGCAGACAGCGTTTCAGAAGACAGAGAAGCGGGATGGTGACGCTAATTATGGCGTCATTGCCGCTCACCATCTTGGTGGAGTCCTCAAAGTTTTGGAGGATGGTACATATGTCTGACATCCACGTCCACTACTGAGGTCTTATGTGTGGAGTCTGAACTGAATACCGATAGCCTTTTTGATGCTGGTACTCAACAACTGCCCTCTTCTGCTCACAAATCCTTCCCAACATCTGCAATGTAGAGTTCCAACGTGTGGGGACATCACACAACAGTCTGTAAGCCAGAAGCTGCAAACGCTGCTGAAACACTGCAAGGGCGGCGGAAGCTGTAGCTGACTTTCTAAAATGGGCACATAGGCGGCATACTTTAACAAGCAGATCCGGCTGCTCCGGGTAGGATTTGAGTAACCACTGAACCACAAGGTTAAGCACATGGGCCAGGCATGGTACGTGTGTGAGCTTGCCTCGCCTCAGAGCCGCCACCAGGTTCCGGCCATTGTCACACACGACCATGCCTGGCTGTAGGTTCAGCGGTTTGAGCCACAGATCTGCCTGCTCTTTCAGAGCGGTCCATAACTCTTCAGCATTGTGTGTTTTTTCACCTAAGCATATTAGCTTCAGCACAGCCTGTGTCACGCTGTCTCTGTATACTGGAGGTAGGGGGCCTAAGCTGACCCTAAGCTGGGGCCCTGACTAATCCCTCAACCTGGAGGTACTGTTAAAGGTACAGAGGTCCAGGCCGCCAGCGTAACCCCTACCTCCTGAGGATCCCTGCACCTAAGTAATCTAGTCCTGAGAAGGACCCCGATCACAACAAAAGAGGACAAGTAATAATATGCCCACACACAGTACTTAGACGAACAAGACAGTACAAGGGAAAAACCAAAACCACCTTGCATACAAAAACTACACAACTACAACAGAGGGAACACCAACGGGAAAGGAGATAAATGATAAAGCGAGGAAGGGAAAAAACACTCCAAATACACTTATCTCAGAAACTCCAAATACCACGATCCGCTCTGTAAGTCTGTATGAAATGCTTTCACCGACACTTCCCAAACAGACCAGCAGGCATTTGAAGGAGACTCACTACAGCAGCATTGATTGCAGCTGGGCGAGGCTGGACCTCGTCAAGCACAGAGAGAGAGAGAATTAACTCCCTCACTGCCGAAAACACAAAGCACCAAAAAGTCAGCTGCGAGAAGTCAGGCTGTGTAATCGTGACGATCTTCGTGGCGACACACCCGTGACAGTACCCCCCCTTCTACGAGGGGCCTCCGGACCCTCAGGGCCAGGTTTATCCGGGTGAGTCGTGTGGAAGGCCCGAACTAATCGGTCTGCGTTAATATCCGACGCAGGAACCCACATCCTCTCCTCAGGACCATACCCTTTCCAATGAACCAGGTACTGAAGGGACCGGCGATTAAAACGTGAATCGATGACCCTTGATACCTGGAACTCCAAGTTACCATTGACCACCACTGGAGGGGGAGGTAAAGGTGACGGTACCACCGGCGCCACATACCTCTTAAGCAACGATCTGTGGAACACGTTATGAATTTTAAACGTAGGGGGGAGGTCAAGACGGAATGCCACTGGATTAATAATAGAACTGATTCTGTACGGCCCGATGAACCTGGGACCCAGTTTCCAGGAGGGAACCTTAAGTTTAATATTCCTGGTAGACAACCATACCCGATCGTTCACACTTAGGTCCGGACTAGACACTCTCCTCCTATCAGCCATACGTATGTATCGGTTCCCCATAGTATTCAGATTCTTCAGCACCCCTCTCCATACTGAAGCGAGTGATGAGGAAAATCGTTCCTCCTCAGGAACCCCCGAAGAGCCCCCCCTACTGAAAGTACAAAACTGGGGGTGAAAACCATATGCCCCAAAAAACGGGGACTTACCAGTGGACTCGCTCCGCCTATTATTAAGAGCAAACTCTGCCAGAGGTAAGAAAGAAGCCCAGTCCTCCTGGTTCTCTGACACAAAACACCGGAGATATGTCTCCAAGCTCTGGTTCATACGTTCCGTCTGACCATTGGTCTGAGGGTGAAAAGCCGATGAGAATGACAAATGCATCCCCCGCCGTGCACAAAACGCCTTCCAGAACTTGGACACAAACTGAGACCCCCGATCAGACACCACATCGGAGGGTACCCCGTGAAGCCTCACAATCTCCCCAATGAACACCTGCGCAAGAGTTTTAGCATTAGGGAGAGCCGGAAGAGCGATAAAATGTGCCATCTTGCTGAACCTGTCCACTACAACGAGTATGACCGTTTTACCCGAAGACGGAGGGAGGTCCGTAATAAAGTCCATAGACAGATGAGTCCAAGGACGCTCCGGGATCTTCAAAGGTAAGAGGGCCCCAGACGGACGGGTATGTGAGGTCTTAGAGCGCGCACAAACCCCACAGGACGCGACAAAAGTTACCACCTCCTTATGTAAGTTAGGCCACCAAAACCGACGCGAGAGGAGATCCACAGTTGCTTTACTCCCCGGGTGTCCTGCCAAAACTGAGTTATGGTGTGCCTCGATCACCTTTTGTCGCAACTGATCTGGAACAAACAGTCTCCCCGGAGGTCCAACAGGGGCGTCCCCCTGAGCCTCCAATACCTCCTCCTCCAGCTCAGAGCAAACTGCCGAAACCACCACCCCCTCCTGAAGGATAGGAATCGGGTCGTCCGTATTCCCGGCCCCAGGGAAACTACGAGATAAGGCATCCGCCTTTACATTTTTTGACCCAGGACGATATGTAACGACAAAATTAAACCTGGTAAAAAACAATGACCACCTAGCTTGTCTGGGATTCAGACGTTTCGCGGACTCCAGATATAGCAGGTTCTTGTAATCGGTGATGACGGTGACCGGATGGACTGCCCCCTCCAAAAAATGGCGCCACTCCTCAAAAGCTAACTTAATGGCCAAGAGTTCCCTATTGCCGACATCGTAATTCCTCTCAGCGGACGACAATTTTTTAGAGAAAAAGGCGCACGGATGCCACTTACCAGGGGATGAACCTTGTGACAATACTGCTCCCACCCCTACCTCGGAAGCGTCTACCTCTACAATGAATGGCTGTGACGCATCAGGTTGAATGAGTATGGGTGCCGAGGCAAAACATTTTTTCAAGCAGGAGAATGCTTGACAAGCCTTGTCAGACCACCTAGAAAAATCCGTCCCCTTTTTAGTCATGTCTGTGAGAGGCTTAACCATGGACGAGAAATTACGAATGAACTTCCGGTAATAATTAGCAAACCCCAGGAAACGTTGTAGTGCCTTAAGATTCTCTGGCCGATCCCACTCAAGAACTGCCCGCACTTTCCCAGGGTCCATACGAAAACCGGACGCTGAAACCAGGAAGCCTAAAAACTGGAGTTCCTGTACGGCGAACACAGACTTTTCCCATTTGGCATACAGTTTATTATCCCGCAAGATCTGTAACACCTGCCTAACGTGCTCCTGATGAGACACCAGATCCGGCGAGTAAATTAAGATATCATCCAGATATATGACAACAAACTGTCCCACCAGGCGGCGAAAAATGTCATTAACAAAGTGTTGGAACACCGCCGGGGCATTAGTCAGACCGAATGGCATGACAAGGTTCTCATAATGCCCCTCCGGAGTGTTAAACGCCGTCTTCCACTCATCCCCCTCCTTCATCCTAATCAGATTGTACGCCCCCCTGAGATCCAACTTAGAGAACCATTTGGCGCCCACGATCTGATTAAAGAGATCGGGAATAAGTGGGAGTGGATACGGATCTCGGACCGTAATCCGATTAAGTTCACGGAAATCCAGGCAAGGGCGTAGGCCTCCATCTTTCTTCTTAACAAAGAAGAACCCCGCAGCCACCGGTGAAGATGAAGGTCTAATATGCCCCTTAGCCAGACTTTCTGAAATATAATCCTTCATGGCCTGCCTCTCAGGACCAGAAAGGTTATACAACCTAGCTTTAGGTAACTTGGCCTCAGGGAGCAGTTTTACAGAACAGTCATACTCGCGATGAGGAGGTAGTTCCTGACACCCTTTCTCCGAGAATACATCCTCAAAGTCCGCCAGAAATGGAGGTAAGACCCAAGGAGTAACCGCACCGATGACCGTGTTCATGCAGTTTTTATTACAGAATTTACTCCATTGGCTTATCTCTCTGGTTTGCCAATTAATAACCGGGTTATGCTTAGTTAACCAAGGAAGGCCCAACACTATAGGAGTGGGAAGACCCTCCAACACGTAGCAAGACAACATTTCTTTATGTATCGCCCCCACTTGAAGTTTTACGTCATGCACAGCTTGCAAAAAACTTCCCTGACCGAGAGGCCTGGCATCGATCGAGAATATGGGGATGGGTTTAGCCAACTCACTCAATCGCATACCTTGAACCCGGGCAAACCGAGCATCAACCAGATTAGCCCCGGCCCCACTATCCAGAAGAACAGATATCCTCTCAGTTCTCGTACCCACCACCACCTCCGCCGGTACGAGAAACTGAGACGAACCTAGGGACGAAATACCTACTCCCAGATTGCCGTCCACCACACAACCTGGGATCAACAGTTTTCCGACGACTCTTCACTCTGCAAGGGACGGGATGGACACCCCCCAATAAAATGTCCCTTTCTCCCGCAGAAGAAACACCTTCCTGTCTTATGGCGCACCACCGGTCCCCTCCCCCGAAATGATGTCCCTCCTAATTGCATAGGCTCCTCTGGACTGACCAGGGGAACCACCATATGAGGGGACCTTGTAGGAGGTGGAGTCATCACAGGGGGTCGAGTTATCCCGCACCTCTCCCGAAGCCGTCTGTCAACGCGAATAGCCAGGGCCATAGCGGCTTCCAGTGACGCGGGAGAGTCATACTGTGCCAACACATCCTGTAATTTGTCGGATAAACCTTGACAAAACTGGCTCCTAAGAGCCGGGTCATTCCATTGGGTGTCCGTGGCCCACCTACGGAACTCCGAACAGAATTCCTCCGCCGGACGATCTCCCTGCTGGATCCTACGTAACTTAGACTCAGCAAGGGAGATCCGATCTGGGTCATCATATACGAGTCCCAGAGCAGCAAAAAACCTATCCACTGACTGGAGAGCCGGGGAGCCCGGGGGAAGAGAGAACGCCCAAGATTGTGGGTCCCCTTGTAGGAGCGAGATGACAATTCCCACCCTTTGTTCTTCACTCCCCGATGACCGAGGCCGCAGCGGAAAGTACAATTTGCATGCCTCCCGGAAAACAAAAAACTTGTCCCGCCCCCCAGTGAACCTGTCAGGGAGAGCTACTTTAGGTTCTGGTCCGGCTTGCTCCTGAGGATGCAAAACCTTGGACCTAACGTCCGCCAGCTCCATGGACAAACTCTGCAACTGCCGAGCTAGACCGGCTACTGGATCCATGGTAGCTGGAGAAAAACTAAGTGGGTCGGTGAAAATGTCACGCTGTCTCTGTATACTGGAGGTAGGGGGCCTAAGCTGACCCTAAGCTGGGGCCCTGACTAATCCCTCAACCTGGAGGTACTGTTAAAGGTACAGAGGTCCAGGCCGCCAGCGTAACCCCTACCTCCTGAGGATCCCTGCACCTAAGTAATCTAGTCCTGAGAAGGACCCCGATCACAACAAAAGAGGACAAGTAATAATATGCCCACACACAGTACTTAGACGAACGAGACAGTACAAGGGAAAAACCAAAACCACCTTGCATACAAAAACTACACAACTACAACAGAGGGAACACCAACGGGAAAGGAGATAAATGATAAAGCGAGGAAGGGAAAAAACACTCCAAATACACTTATCTCAGAAACTCCAAATACCACGATCCGCTCTGTAAGTCTGTATGAAATGCTTTCACCGACACTTCCCAAACAGACCAGCAGGCATTTGAAGGAGACTCACTACAGCAGCATTGATTGCAGCTGGGCGAGGCTGGACCTCGTCAAGCACAGAGAGAGAGAGAATTAACTCCCTCACTGCCGAAAACACAAAGCACCAAAAAGTCAGCTGCGAGAAGTCAGGCTGTGTAATCGTGACGATCTTCGTGGCGACACACCCGTGACAGCCTGTTGTCACTTGGCCGAGGCAGTGCTGCAGTGCTTCCAGCTTGTGACTGATGTGGTCATTTCGGAGATGGAGGCTGAGGAGGAGGAGGAGGCTGAGGAGCATGAGGTTCAGGAGCTGTAGACCGTGGGGGCAACCCTGATTGACCTAGGGCCTGCAATCCTTGGCGTCGGGAGGACGTGTTCCGTCCCAAGGTCCGACTGGGTCCCGGCTTCCACTATGTTAACCCAGTGTGCCATCAGCGAGATGTACCGTCCCTGCCCACAAGCACTTGTCCACGTGTCTGTGGTTAGGTGGATTTTACCGGTAACTGCGTTGTTGAGGGCACGGCTAATGTTTTGGGACACGTGCTTGTGTAATGCGGGGACGGCACACTGGGAGAAATAGTGGCGGCTGGGGACAGAGTACCGAGGGACGGCCGCCGCCATCAGGTTGCGGAATGCTTCTGTCTCCACAAGCCTAAAAGGCAACATTTCGAGCCAAGCAGTCGTGAATTGTGTAGTGTGACCTGTGGGACGTTGGCTGCATATTTGCGCTTGCATTCCAAGGACTGGAGTATGAACAACTGAACGCTGCGCTGGGACAAGGACATGGACGTGCTTCCTGATGCTGCTACTTGAGAGTGTGCAATGACAGGTGCAGGGCAGGAGGCATCTTTGCATGCATTATGGACAGGGGATTGACTTGCATGCACAACAGCAGAAGAAGCAATGGTGCCATCTGTAGACACTGTTCCTGGACCCTGGTGTTCGGCCCACAAAGTCGAGTATTTTGCTGCCATGTGCCTGATCATGCTGGTGGTGGTCAGGCTGGTCGTTTTGCCACCCCTGCTGATGCTGGTCTGGCTCGTGATGAAAATGGCCTTTTTGGAGTTATCGGCAGAGTCTTTAAAAAACAACCAGACTCGGGAAGACCTAACAGTTGTAGTGGCAACTTCCTTCGTGTTGGTGTTACGGGAAACGGTAGCCTGCCTTCTGTCTGCGGCCACCACACTGCTTCTTCCTGCCTGTTGGGGTGCTCTGCCTCCCTCCCCCTGTGTGCTGCTGTCCTTGCTCTGCATGTCCTCCTGCCAGGTTGGGTCAGTTACTATATCATCCACCACCTCGTCTCCCACTTCTGCACCCTGGTACTATTCCTGACTTTCTGCCAATTGTGTCTCATCATCGTCCACCTCTTGTGACAGTTTCCCACCGTCGCCTTCGTGTGACCGTGGCTGCTCAAATATTTGGGCATCGCTACACGTGATCTCCTCTTGCCCCGCTTCAAGTGGACCGGGCGAGAGGCCCGAATCTATAAATGGAAAAGTGAACAGCTCTTCAGATTGTCCAAGTGTGGGATCAGTTGTCTCTGGGTATTCGGCATGGTGGGAGGAAGGAGGATCAGGGTGAGGAATATGAGGTCCAGACTCATGGCTACTGACACTTGACCGTGTGGAAGACAGGGTGGTGGTGGTGGTGGCTAAGTGACTGGAAGCATTATCCGCTATCCAACCAACAACCTTTTGACACTGATCTGGGTTCAATAGTGGTGTGCTGCGGTCCCCTAGAAATTGGGACAGGAAGGTCAGGCGAGAAGATGTGGGTGTTTGTTGTGGCACAATTTCGGCTTGCCCACGGCCTTGTCCTCGGCCTCTGCATGTACCATTACCATCACGTCTAGTTCCCCGTCCCTTGCCACGTGCCTTGCCCATTTTAAATGGAGGATAGTATCTTCCACGCTCACTACAAATGACTGAGTTTGAAGCGAAGTTATATGTGATCGGTGTGATGGAGAAAACAGAGTTTTAAATACCTGGCCTGTAGGTAAGTAGTGTGAACAGCAAACTGCTGTGAATTGCTTCACTGACACACTGAAAAAATGGAGGCCAGAAATGGCAGTATTTTCTGACAACGTATATGTGATCCGTGTGACGGAGAAAACACAGTTTTAAATAGCTGGATTTCTAGCGCTCTAATATGGAAAGGACCTGGCTGTATTCTGCAGTGCCAACAAGCAAATGGCGCCGAAAAACGGTGTTCTCTGGATTGCTTTATAAGCAAATAATGAGGATTAAGATCCAAAGAAAAGTATTCCTGGCCCCTGAGACCTGGGCCTTTGTATAGAAATATCTAACAGCAGCAGAAGGCAGAATTGGAATGGAGCCTCTTGTGCTATATGCACTGCAGTCTGCTATATACCCTGCCTGCCTATATACACTGCCTGCCTGATATCTCTGCAGATGGATTAGTCCTCAGAAGAACTGTTTGTTAGGATGGATATGTGTAATGTGCTGTTTTTCTCCCTACACTACCTAATGCACGATCAAATCTCTCCCTAACGCAGCAGCAGCTCTCCCTACACTGTCTGATCCGGAGTGACTGTGATGAGCATGGCGGCGCCAGGTCAGATATAGACCTGATGACGCTGTGCGGCCAGCCAATCACTGTAATGCCCACAACCCGCCCGACCAACCCGGAAATACTCGGTGAGCGCAGAACATCTCGAGCAGTGAGATACTCGGGCAAGCACCGAGCAGTAGCGAGCATGCTCACTCATCACTAGTTGTCATTAAGATTTAAAAAGAGAAAACACAGAAATGTGACAGTAAATGGCTTCACCCAACCAATAACCATGAGTGGAGAAAAAGTGTTTTTGTTATCATTCATTTTCTCTGAAACAAGGCCAAGAAAGGAAAAATTCTGCCGGGGTATGTAAACTTTTGAGAACTGTATATGCGCCAGCCCCAGTGTCTCCTATTCTAAATACTCCAGCCCCAGTGTCTCCTATTCTATATACTCCAGCTTCTTCTGTGATGTATATGCTCTAGCCCCAATGTATCCTGTGATGAATATACGCCAGCCCCAGTGTCTCCTATTCTATATACTCCAGCTCCAGTGTCTTCTGTGACGTAGCTAATATAGCCCTAATGTCTCTTATGCAGAGGCGTCGCATGATAAAGCAGTGAGACACAAGCTCCCTGCCCTATCACTATCTCTTTCATATGCCACAGATCGCCATAGGCCTGTGGTTAACGAGATGTCAGCATACTCACGCAGGTGGCTCGGTGACATCATTGCATCGCTCTGCTCTGCTGTCCCGCCATGGAAGAGGAGACAGAGGCCGTGATGTAGGGAATCAGGATTAAGTGAGAATAAACTTTATTTTTTTAAATGATCGGGCAGTGGAGCCATCCTACTATATATCTGGAGTAGTGGGTCCATCATACTACATATGGAGTAGTGGGGCCATTATACTATAAGTATGTGTGGCAGTGGGAACATCATAGTATATACAGGTGCATCTCACTAAATTAGAATATCTTCAAAAAGTTAATTTATTCCAGTTCTTCAATACTGTTTCAGTATGCTCCACAATCATGAGGAAGACTGCTGACTTGACAGATGTCCAGAAGGCAGTCATTGACACACTCCACAAGGTCCTAGAGTTCCAATTTTCATTTGGAAATCAAGGTCCCAGAGTCTGGAGGAAGAGTGGAGAGTCCACAATCCAAGCTGCTTGAGGTCTAGTGTGAAGGCTCCACAATCAGTGATGGTTTGGGGGGCCATGTCATCTGCTGGTGTAGGTCCACTGGGTTTTATCAAGACCAAAGTCAGCACAGCCGGCTACCAGGACATTTTACAGCACTTCATGCTTCCCTCTGCCGACAAGCTTTTTGGAGATGGAAATGTCATTCTCCAGCAGGACTTGGCCCCTGTCCACACGGCCAAAAGTACCAATACCTGGTTTACACATAACAGTATCACTGTGCTTGATTGGCAGCAAACTCGCCTGACCTTAACCCCATAGAGAATCTATTATAGAGAATCTATGGGGTATTGTCAAGAGAAAGATGAGAGACACCAGACCCAACAATGCAGATGAGCTGAAAGACAGCTTTTGTATTGAAGAACTGAAATAAATTAACTTTTTGATGATATTCTAATTTAGTGAGATGCACCTGTATATGGAGCAGTGGGACCATCATGCTATATATATGGAGGAGTGGGGGCATCCTACTAAATATAGAGCAGTGTGTGTGTGTCACCCCAGGCCTGGATGCCACAAACAATAATCTGTTTCTGAAAGCAGGAGGGAGGTCCCCTGGTTAGGGACAATTAGCGCACAGCACCTCCTGTCCCAGGCCAGCAGGGGGAGCTGGCTGCCCCTATAAAAGCTGGAACTGGGGGCAGGGTTAGAGAAAACTGGACGACCTAGCTCAGGAGTGAGACTAGTCCCAGAGAAGGAGGGACAGTTCAGCTGTAGCTGAGGAGTCCGTGAGGCAGAGGAGAAACTGCAAGCCAGGGACAGAGGCGACGAGAGCCGGTCCTGGCAGAGAACCAATCTACCGGACATTGGGGTCCGAGGCTGTCAGGGTTACAAGCCCAGCAGCAGAGAACCAACCTGCGAGGGATTTCAGGTCCCTTGGCCTAAGAAGCCTGGAGGCTCCGCCACACAGAGGGACCAGTACATCGAGGAGCAAGCAACAGGTACCCAAGGCCTGAGTCGCAAGCCATACAGGAGAGAAGTACACGGCCAGTTCAGGGACGTGGGCTATTACACCACGAAAAGGGGGATAGTCAGAAAGAGCATAGAGAGAACGATAGGCCTACACACTCACCCTGACCAGTGGGGCTCGCCCGAATGCTCTCAGACACCCAGGTCCATTCCTAACCGGTACTGTTGGGTCATTAATAATATCTATAATAAAACCCTGAACTGTTTGAAGCGGACTCTGAACTCTTACTATTGCGACCTGCACTATCACCCCAAACATCCACCTACACTGCCCTGAGGCTACACTCTTCCCGTGGGGAGTTATCCTACCCCTGTGCTGCACACCAACACCAGCCTCAGCGGTCTGCCTTGCAGCGGCGGTTATCTCCAACCGTAATCCACGGGTGGCGTAGTCGGACATTCAAAACACTGATAAATAGACTGCCACCATTTGGTCTGACCACCCTGAGCCACGGGATCGGGTTGCCACTACTACCCCCATCAGCACCGTACACTAGAAGGCCCGGTTCCGGGTACCCCATGGCCCAGGGGGCGAGTCAGCTTTGGCATAGTCGGCAGAATTGTGACCAACCCGCCACAAACGGGTATTGCGTGCCTGGAAAAGACTCTATACATATCTGAGTGAAGTTTCCCGCCATTCGGGGCCATTTCCCGCCAATCGGAGCCGTTTCCCGCCATCGGGCGCCATCTTCGGGACGCCGCGCGGGAAGAAGAGGGGCGTGGATGTCCAAAAACGCGCGAGACCTGAAGCCCCGCCCTACGCTGAGACGCTGCGCAAGGTCCTGGAAGGAGATCCAGCGGATGCCGACGTCATCACCGAGCAACGCAAGGTCCTCGCCCAGAGCATCGCGAGCGGAGCCGCGGCCTACAGAAGAGGATCGCCAGAAGGTAGGCCACGGTTAACTAGGGGGGAGGAAGATGTCGGACGCGGAGGGACCCTCTACCACCAGCGTAGCCGCTGCAGCTGTGATGCCGTTTTCCATGCCCTATATTCATAGGCGGATTATAATGAGGGCAATCCGGGCGACCGCCCAGGGCCCCGAGCCTGCAGGGGGCCCGCGGCTCCAGGCGGGGTGTCTAATGCCGGATTGCCCTCATTATATGTGCAGGCCGCCGCGGCACATAGCGGTAGCAGTGGCGGGAGGGGGGGGCCCGGACTGCTCCCCTAGCAGCGGCCGCCGCTACTTCTTCATCGGCCGGGCCAGCACTGCAGCAGTTAACTTCCCTGTGCTGGCCCGGCCGCGTCACTGCTAGGAGACACGGCCCTGTGCGCGGCTGTGTCTCCTAGCTGTGACGTCATGCAGTGCGCCCCGGCCTGCAGTGCTGCACCGGAAAAGAGAGAGAGCAGGCAGGAGGAATTGAGCCGGGGGATGGTGAGTGTGTGTGTGTGTGGTCAGATGTGTGTGTGGGCAGGTGTGTGTGTGTTTGTGGGCAGGTGTCTGTGGGGGAAGGTGTCTGTGTGGGCAGGTGTGTGTGTGTGTGTGTATATATGTGTGTGTGTATATGTGTGTGTGTGTGTGTGTGGCGGGGGGGGGTGCAGAAATTCAATGAACAACTCAGGTAGCTAACAACTTTTATCTTGTATTTCTCTGCAGGATGTTTTGCTGATCTAACCATGGCCTCTACATCTCGCAGAAGACAGTGCTCAAATGATCCAAATATTTTTTGTTACATCTGTGGAAACTTTACTGTGAAGACTCAGAGGCGCAACATTACTGACTTTGTTAAGAGGGTGTATTTTGGGAACTTCAAAGTAAAACTTGGAGACCAAGACAAGCATTGGGCTCCTCACAAAGTGTGTAAAACCTGTATTGAGAGCTTGAGATCATGGTCTCAAGGAAAGAATGCTAAACTTCAGTTTGGAGTTCCTATGGTTTGGAGAGAACCAAGCAATCATTTAGAAGGCTGCTATTTCTGCCTTGTTGATGTAAAAGGTTTCAATAAGAAAAACAAGCAATATTTGCAATACCCAAGTATGTCTTCAGCTATTCGACCAGTTGCCCATAGTGAAGACATACTTGTTCCAAAATTTACTGCGCTTCCAGAAAACGTTGACACAGATCGCTCCTCACATTGTTATACTGATGAAGAAGACAGTCCAGATATTTTTCAGCCATGTGATGAAGATTGTGACAAACCAATTCTGTTTACTCAGTCTGCTTTGAATGATCTGGTTAGAGATCTTTATCTACCAAAAGAGTCTGCTGAACTATTGGCTTCAAGACTACAGGAGAATCGAATGTTGAAACCTGGTACAAGTGTCTCATTTTATCGCAACAGGGAAGCAGAACTGCGGAAGTCCTTCCATTCAGATGGCCAGCTTGTCTATTGTACTGATGTTGAAGGGCTACTTCTCTTTATGGGACTTCCAGCATATGATTCAAGGGATTGGAGGCTTTTTATTGATAGTTCCAAAAGAAGTTTAAAATGTGTTCTGTTACACAATGGAAATAAGTATGGCTCTGTACCAATAGGTCATTCTGTAAAACGTAAAGAAGAATATAAAAACATCAAGATTATTCTAGAAAGGTTACAATATAATGTTCATGGGTGGTTAATTTGTGTTGATTTGGAAATGGTTAACTTTCTTTTGGGTCTGCAAGGAGGGTACACAAAACACCCTTGTTTTTTTGTGCTACTGGGACAGTAGAGCTACAGCAGAGCATTGGGTGAAAACTGAATGGCCTCAGCGACAGAGTTTGGCATCTGGCGATAAGCATGTCATCCATGATCCTCTAGTGGATAGGAAGAACATTGTCTTTCCTCCCTTGCACATAAAACTTGGATTGATGAAGCAGTTTGTCAAAGCTCTCAATCACAGTGGAGAATGCTTTAACTATATACGTTCAAGTTTTCCTGGTCTTAGTGAAGAGAAGAAAAAGGCTGGAATATTTGATGGACCTCAAATAAGAACACTTATGAGAGACCCAAATTTTATCACATCAATGAATGAGACAGAAGAAAGAGCTTGGAACGCATTTTGTAATGTGGTGCAGAATTTTCTAGGGAATAAGAAAGCAGACAACTATGAAGAGATTGTGGAAGAGCTACTAATGAGTCTGCGAAATCTTGGATGTAGAATGAGTATCAAGATTCACTATTTACACAGCCATTTGGACTTTTTTCCAGAGAAGCTTGGGGATGTGAGCGAGGAACAAGGTGAGCGTTTTCATCAGGACATTAAAACAATGGAAGAACGGTATCAAGGCCGGTGGGACTCACATATGATGGCTGACTATTGCTGGAGCTTGATGAGAGACAACCCAGAAGCTGTACATCACAGATCAGCCAAGATAGAAAGTTCAAATAACTGCCATTTGCCATTCATCTGTGTGCCATATATATGTGTTTTTATATTTTGTAGCTTCATTCTGTAAGTATATTTGATTTGCTGTACATAGACTTTGTAATCTTTGTTATTCCTTGATTAAAAATATACAAAATGTAGTACCAAAAATCACGTGTTTTTATCAAAAAACATTCAATAGGAGTAATTTTCATCAAAAATTGAAAATATCTCGAAATCCTGATGTGATAGCCAAAAACGGAGTTCGTATTCGTAATCAGCAGCCAAAATTGACTTAAAATAGGTTTTAAAACCTTTTGCCAGAAAAACTGCGTTGACCAGTGAATCAGTTATTTTTTTTATTACATTTTTTAAAGGGAAATTACAATAAAATGTCCCCAATCCCTTTTTCCCTTCTCCCAATCCATAATGCTGGGGTAAGATTATCTCTACAAAGACCCCTGTACAGGAATATTAGGGCTCCAGCGACATCACATCTATTATACAGAGAATAGCGCTATCTCCATAGCTCTGTACACAAGGACATACAGACCAGACAAAGTCCTCATATTCAGGCAGCTTCTATTCTACTCCAACCCTCTTTATAAGAACAAGATCAGAGTCTCATTATACCGAGCAGAGAAGCTCCAGGGACAAAGACCCCGTCTGGTCCTAACACGCTGGGGGGTCCGGAGTATCCAGCCACGGGGCCCGGATTCTCTCATTTGTGGCCCCAGCGTTTCTTGTAGAATAAATCCCTTTCTCATCCAGTCCTGTAGTAATGACTTTGTTATCAGGTTTTGTAGGAGGGTTCGTCTGACTCCATCTTATGTTATCAATATCTGTGCGAGAAACAAGAGACGTCCGAGCGCAGTTTTACCGAGTGTCCAGTGTCAGTTCTTCTACATCTGATAAAGAGCCACGGTGTCTCCCACCGAACCTAGGAGTATACAGCTGTATACAGCGTACACACACGGCTCCGCTCCATACACACGGCTCCGCTCCATACATACCCGGCTCTGTACACACACGACTCTGTACACACACAGCTCCGCTCCGTACACACACGGCTCCGCTCCGTACACCTCGTACACACACGACTCCATATACACACGGCTCAGTACACACGCGGCTCCGCTCCGTACACCTCGTACACACACGGCTCTGCTCCGTACGCCTCGTACACACACGGCTCTGCTCCGTACGCCTCGTAAACACACGCGGCTCTGCTCCGTACGCCTCGTAAACACACGCGGCTCCGCTCCGTACGCCTCGTACACGCGCGGCTCCGCTCCGTACGCCTCGTACACGCGCGGCTCCGCTCCGTACGCCTCGTACACGTGTGGCTCTGCTCCGTACACCTCGTACACGTGTGGCTCTGCTCCGTACACCTCGTACACGTGTGGCTCTGCTCCGTACACCTCGTACACGTGTGGCTCCGCTCCGTACACCTCGTACACGCGCGGCTCCGCTCCGTACACCTCGTACACGCGCGGCTCCGCTCCGTACACCTCGTACACGCGCGGCTCCGCTCCGTACACCTCGTACACGCGCGGCTCCGCTCCGTACACCTCGTACACGCGCGGCTCCGCTCCGTACACCTCGTACACGCGCGGCTCCGCTCCGTACACCTCGTACACGCGTGGCTCCGCTCCGTACACCTCGTACACGCGCGGCTCTGCTCCGTACACCTCGTACACGCGCGGCTCCGCTCCGTACACCTCTTACACGCGCGGCTCTGCTCCGTACACCTCTTACACGCGCGGCTCCGCTCCGTACACCTCGTACACACGGCTCCGCTCCGTACACCTCGTACACACACGGCTCCGCTCCGTACACCTCGTACACACACGGCTCTGCTCCGTACACCTCGTACACACGCGGCTCTGCTCCGTACACCTCGTACACACGCGGCTCTGCTCCGTACACCTCGTACACACGCGGCTCTGCTCCGTACACCTCGTACACACGCGGCTCCGCTCCGTACACCTCGTACACACGCGGCTCCGCTCCGTACACCTCGTACACACGCGGCTCTGCTCCGTACACCTCGTACACACGCGGCTCTGCTCCGTACACCTCGTACACACGCGGCTCTGCTCCGTACACCTCGTACACACGCGGCTCTGCTCCGTACACCTCGTACACACGCGGCTCTGCTCCGTACACCTCGTACACGCGGCTCTGCTACATCCACACTGTAAACCCCTCCTGACCCCACACATAAACTTCAGCTCATCCAGCACCATGACAACCAGCACAGCAGAGTCCTGCATCCACTGAGGCCCCTGATCATGTGACCCCTGACTCCTCCCCTCCTGTGACCTCATCACAGCTCCTGTGCGCACAGAGCAGCCATATATGTGGTGGCGGCTCTGCAGGTGGAGGTATGTGGAGACCCCATTACTGGGCGCAGGGGGCATTAACCCCTTCAGCACGGAGACTCTTTTGGGGTCTTGTGTTGCCCCTTTATAAGAATCATAAGGTTTTTGTTCTGTTTCCTGTAATAGATACATACAACCCAACTATGGAGACAGGAAGGAGGAAACGTATTGTTCTAATAGTACAGGACCCCTTTACTGGCCCCACAGTGTAATGCCCCCATTATGCCCCTTATGCAGTATGTATGTTGCCCCCACAGTGTAATGCCCCCATTATGCCCCTTATGCAGGATGTATGATGCCCCCCACAGTGTAATGCCCCTATTATGCCCCTTATGCAGGATGTATGATGCCCCCACAGTGTAATGCCCCCATTATGCCCCTTATGCAGGATGTATGATGCCCCCACACAGTGTAATGCCCCCATTATGCCCCTTATGCAGGATGTATGATGCCCCCCACAGTGTAATGCCCCCATTATGCCCCTTATGCAGGATAGAGCCTAGAGAAAATGGAGTAGGACACCCAAACAATCAGAAACAAGGAAAAACTTATTTCAATTTAAAAACACTTTTATTAGATAGAAAAATTAAAAGAGTTTCCTTTTCAATATATATATGTGACACTAATAGAAAGAGGTCATACAGGGTAAGAGAAACACACATAGCAGTTACGGCAACTCGTTTGTGGGTCCCCCGGGAGAATAATGCAAAAAAACCCTGTCAAAGGGTACAAGATAGCATAGTGTGTATGCAATGTATACCATTATAGGGCGTAAGTAAGAGTTCAGAGTCAAAAAACAGGAGAAAAATGGCCACCACTCAGATAAGAGAAATAATGGCCAGGATACAGAGACAATGCATAGTATAGGACTCACCCATGGGGACTAGGGTAACCACGTGGCCGTACTGCAGCCCCGACGCGCGTTTCGCGTGGCTTCCTCGGGGGGCTGTGGTTGTGGATGGGGTGGGCACCTTTAAATATACCTCAGGATGCAGCGCTGATTAGTGCAGCGCATGTGGTGCGACAACATCCCCCCATACCGCGTCACGTCCGGCCAATTTCCCGGGGAAGCGCGGGCAGCGACATACTAAAATGACGTCACCGCCCACACCTCCCACGTACGGAAGCCCGACGGGACGCGGCCAAGGGAGGGCGGCGCTGCACATGCGCGGCTCAGCCGCCGCCATGGCGGGTGAGGGCAAAGAAAAGGGCAAAAAACATACATTGTTGCGAGTTGGATATGGGACAAGATATGGACACGGTGAGTGTCCCATTCATGCCTAAACAGCACAATAATATCACCATAAGTATGCATCAGTGTGAATAAAACAGGGAGCATATTTGCCCATACATAGTGCAGCAGTGGTTATCACATTTACACAGAACGACAGGGACAGGCAAGTTTAAATGTATAGTGTAGTATATATTGCCAAATTGAAGGCATGTGGAGAGTCCAGTAGTTGCACAGTTGTCACCATTCACGGGAATCGTGTCATCAAGAGCCGGGGTGCATGATAAGTAACAATAAATTGGCTCCTAAAAATTATTTGTAACGATGAATATTCATAAGCACTATAGGTGCCCATCCCACATTCGTCCGAAACTCATCCTAAATAGTGCGGAGGTATAGATGGTGGTGCCTAAATATGAAGAAATGATAAAGAGAACAGAAAAATAAATAAAAAAATAGAAACATATATAATACTAAAATGAAAATCCACATTTAAAAACGAAGGAGAGGAGAACTCACAAGAATGAAGAGAAACTGTTGTATTCATTGAGACCGCCAGGGGTCACCGTATCCAAAATCGCAATCCAGCGGCACTCCAACTGCGCCAAGATGCGTTTGTAATCGCCTCCCCTAGTACCCAAATGTACCATATCGATACCAATAAACTTAAGGAGGGAGGGGTCGCAGTTATGGCGCAGTCTGAAGTGCCGCGGGACAGTCTTAAGTGTTGACACATCCAACACATCCTTTGCGGCCACCACATCCCTAACGTGTTCCCTAACACGAACCCGGAATTCACGAGACGTGAGTCCCACATAGTTCAAATTACATGGACAAGTGGCCATATAAATATCGTGTGTAGAACTGCAAGAGATGTGATGGGTGATTTTAAATTCCCTGCCATGATTGGTGGAAAAAGATTTAGCCCTAGTGATATTACGACAGGCCATGCATGATCCACAAGGATAACATCCCCATCGCGATTTAGTTATCCCAAATGGGGTTGGCGTAGGGACCACATAGTGGCTCCTGACTAGTGAGTCCTTCAAACTTTTTCCTCTTCTGGCTGTCATTAAAGGTCTGTCAGGTAGGATCCTGCCAAGCACCGGTTCCGTTTTGAGGATGGACCAGTGCTTCTCAAGGATCCCCCGAATGGTCTGCCAGTGGCTGTTATACGTTGATATAAATCTTAATGGAGGATCTCTTTCATACAATCTACCAACACTAGTCAAGAGGAGATCACGTGGGGTCCCCTTATCACGTCTGTAGCCTCTCTTAATGCTCTGTGCACTGTAGCCCCGTTCCTGAAATCTTTGGCGCAGGTCCCGAGACTGAGACTCAAACGCCATATCGGTAGAACAAATGCGTTTGGTTCTAAGATACTGTCCAACAGGAATGGCCCGAATAGTAGCCGGTGTATGGGCTGATGTTGCATGCAAAAGTGCATTGACCGATGTTTTCTTACGAAACACGTCGGTCTGAAGTAAGCCATCCTGCTGGACAGTAATACCGATATCCAAAAAGTCTATGTGGGTAGAGTTCCATGTATACGTAAGTCTGATGTTCATTTGATTAATATTAAGAAAAGTAATGAAGTTGTGAAGCTCAGCCTCGGAACCCTGCCAAATAATAAAAATGTCGTCTATGTATCTATACCAGCACTGCGCATGGGAGGCGGCGCACGCGCCATCGCCGAGAACCTCCCTCTCCCAAAAACCGAGAAAGAGGTTGGCGTAAGATGGCACACATGCCGCACCCATCGCAGTGCCACGTTTCTGAAGAAAAAAACGGTCTTTAAATGTGAAAAAGTTGTGGGTAAGTATGAATTCCAGTAGTTCGAGGACCAGTGCACGAAGTGAGGCATCCAGACTGCTAGTCTCAAGAAAAAAACTTACTGCACGCAATCCATCTGTGTGGCCAATGCTGGTATATAATGATTCAACGTCAACAGCCACCAGCAGACTACCCGGATCAAGATATACACCATCAATTTTACCGAGGACATCTCCAGTGTCCCTGACATAGGAGGGCAACGTCTCCACAAGTGGATGTAAATAATGCTCAATAAATTTACAGATAGGGTCACATAGCCCTCCAATGCCAGAGACAATGGGACGTCCCGGTGGGTCCAAGAGATTTTTATGAACCTTAGGGAGTAGGTAGAACGTGGGAACTATTGGGTGTTTGGTACAAAGGCCATCAAAAACTTTTTTAGGGATAATGCCCTGTTCATATGCCCGCTCCAAAATGTCGAGAAGGTCGGCACTGAAGGATATCATGGGATTATTAGGTAAAGTATCATAGGACGCACGGTCCCTAAGGAGTTTGAAGGCCTCCTTTTCATACTTCACAACCGGCCAGATCACAACATTTCCCCCCTTGTCCGCAGGTTTAAAAACTACATCTTTAAAAGATTGTAGTTCTTTCAAAGCTTCTTTCTGTTGGATTGTAAGGTTGTGGTGTTTGGGTCCACCCGATAGGGCCCTAAGGTCCCTACTAACCAATTTATTAAATATCTCCACCTGTGGGCAGAGGGAGAAGGGGGGAAATGTGGTAGATCTGGCCAGAATAGAACACGGGAAAGTACCTGTGTTAACGGAGTTGCCCTCTCCCTCTAGCTCTTCCAGAGCCGATAGAGCCTCTCTCTCCAGGGTCGTGTCAGGATTCATATCAAACGTTGGTTTCATGTGTAATCTACGTAGAATTACTTTTCTAAGGAAAAGCTGTAAGTCCTTCAATACTGTGAAGAAATTATAACCGTTAGTTGGAACAAAAGTCAATCCCAAAGAGAGTACTTCAATCTGGCAGTCAGAAAGAGTGTGTGTGGACAAATTAATTACCTCTAATTTATTTGGTTTTGATTTTTTCTCCAGAGAGTGGGGGGGTGTCAATTTACGTTTTGAGTAGGTTTTACCCCTTAATTGTCCATGCTGTTTGTCATTCACAAATTTAGTGCCACCGACATTGGATTGATTACTTGTGGAGGTCCCTTCATCCATAGAGGATAATGATGACACTGAGTTCCACCGATTCTCCCATGTTTGTCTATTGGGGCCCTTGTGTCCTCTCCACTTGTAGACCCGTTTGGAATTAAAATCAGAGAGATCCCTCTGATATTTTTTGGTTTTGGTAGCCACTATTTCCTTTTCCCACTTCACAAAATCAGAATCCAAATCAGTATTGAATTTATTCCATCCCTCAGGGGTCAATTTAGTAGATATCAAATTTTGGAGACGATCAATCTCTGTCTCAATAATTTGTAAAGAAGACTCATTAGATTTGATCAAAAGCTCCATAAAGCCCTTGGAGCATACCGAGGACAGTTTTTCCCATTGGGTCTTTAGTGCATCATCATCAAAGTTATGTGCTGGAAAAACCTGGATCCGTAGACCCCTGGGGATCAGTCCCCTAATGATGTAGCGCTCAAGAAACGCTTTGTTCCACCAAAGGCGGATTTTTTTGTTATACAGGGTTCTCAATTCATCAAGTAAGTCCTCATTCTCCCTCGTATTTAAAACCACGGTGGTTTCCTCCCCGAAGACCTTATTAAGTTGCGTGAGCCACGTCTGCTCACGTATTTTGTGATCCATCTGTTCAGATCCACACGCTGTGAAAAGACACAGTATCAGCAAATGACAAAAAATCCTGAGGTATATTTAAAGGTGCCCACCCCATCCACAACCACAGCCCCCCGAGGAAGCCACGCGAAACGCGCGTCGGGGCTGCAGTACGGCCACATGGTTACCCTAGTCCCCATGGGTGAGTCCTATACTATGCATTGTCTCTGTATCCTGGCCATTATTTCTCTTATCTGAGTGGTGGCCATTTTTCTCCTGTTTTTTGACTCTGAACTCTTACTTACGCCCTATAATGGTATACATTGCATACACACTATGCTATCTTGTACCCTTTGACGGAGTTTTTTTGCATTATTCTCCCGGGGGACCCACAAACGAGTTGCCGTAACTGCTATGTGTGTTTCTCTTACCCTGTATGACCTCTTTCTATTAGTGTCACATATATATATATTGAAAAGGAAACTCTTTTAATTTTTCTATCTAATAAAAGTGTTTTTAAATTGAAATAAGTTTTTCCTTGTTTCTGATTGTTTGGGTGTCCTACTCCATTTTCTCTAGGCTCTATGTTCGATTAAGGAGTACCCTGTTTATTGTACTATGCATCATGGTGTTTGATCCAATTTTTTGCCCTTATGCAGGATGTATGATGCCCCCACAGTGTAATGCCCCCATTATGCCCCTTATACAGGATGTATGATGCCCCCACACAGTGTAATGCCCCTTATGCAGGATGTATGATGCTCCCACACAGTGTAATGCCCCCATTATGCCCCTCATGTAGGATGTATGATCCCCCCACACAGTGTAATGCCCCCATTATGCTTCTTATGTATTATGTATGATGCCCCCATTATGCCCCTCACAATGTGATGCCCCCATTATGCCCCTTATGCAGTATGTATGATTCCCCCCACACAGTGTAATGCCACCATTATGCCCCTCACACAGTGTGATGCCTCCATTATGCCCCTTATACAGTACTAGATGGTGGCCCGATTCTAATGCATCGGGTATTCTAGAATAGGTATGCGGTCGACCGGGCGCAGTCAGCAGAGCTGTGTTTAAATTTTGAGCCAAAATCGCTGATTGGTCGAGGCCGGCAACCGTGACCAATCAACAAAGCGGTGTTAAAATTTGGCGCCTATATCGCTGATTGGTCGAGGCCGGCGGCCGCGACTAATCAGGAGAGCGGGATTTAAATTTGGCGCCAATAATGCTGATTGGTCGCGGCCAGTAAACGTGACCAATGAGCAGAGCGGTATTTAAATTTGGCGCCAATTATGGTGATTGGTCTCGGCCGAGACCAATTAGCACAGCGGTGTTTAAATTTGGCACTAATAATGCTGATTATTCGAGACCGGTAACCACGACCAATCAGCAGAGCGGTGTTTAAATTTGGCGCCAATTTCGCTGCTTGGTCGCAGCCGGCCACCTCGACCAATCATCGAAGCGGTGTTTAAATTTGGCACCAATATGGCTGATTGGTCGCAACCACCGGCCGTGACCAATCAGCAGAGCGGTGTTTAAATTTTGCGCCAATACTGCTGATTGATCTCGGCCGGCGTCCTCGACCAATCAGCAGAGCGTTGCTTAAATTTGGCGCCAAAATCGCTGATTGGTCGAGGCCGCCGTCCGCGACCAATCAGCAATTTTGGCACAAAATTTAAACAACGCTCTGCTGATTGATCGCGTCCGTCAGCCGCGACTAATCCGCGATTTTGGGGCCAAATTTAAACCCCGCTCTGCATCGCTCTGCTGATTGGTCGAGGCCGGCGGCCGCGACCAATCAGCAGAGCGGGGTTTAAATTGGGCGCCAATAATGCTGATGGGTCGCGGCCGGCGACCGCGACCAATCAGCAGAGCGTTGTTTAAATTTGGCACAAAAAACGCAGATTGGTCACGGCCGGTGGTTGCGACCGATCAGCAGAGTGAGGTTTAAATTTGGCACCAATACTGCTGATTGATCTCGGCCAGCGACCGCGATCGATCAGCAGAGCGGTGTTTAAATTTGGCACCAAAATCGCTGATTGGTCGCAGCTGGAGTCCGCGACCGATCAGCAGAGCGTTGTTTAAATTTGGGGCCAATCTCGCTGATTGGACGCGTCTGGCGTCCGCGACCAATCAGCAGAGCGTTGTTTACATTTTGCACCAATACTGCTGATTGATCTCGGCCAGCGACCACAATCAATCAGCAGAGCGGTGTTTAAATTTGGCGCCAAAATCGCTGATTGGTCACAGCTGGAGTCCACGACCAATCAGCAGAGCGTTGTTTAAATTTGGCGCCAATCTCGCTAATTGGTCGCGGATGGTGTCCGCGACCAATCAGCAGAGCGTTGTTTAAATTTTGCGCCAAGCTCGCAGCAGAAGTGTTTAAATGTGGCGGTAAGATCGGTGATTGGTCGCGGCCGCTATTTAAATGTAGCGCCCAAATCGGTGATTGGTCGCGGGCAGCGGCCGCGACCAATCAGCAGAGCGGTGTTTAACTTTAGCGCCAAGATCCCTGATTGGTCGCGCTCTCCGCACACGACCAATCCGCGAATCGTATTGGTGAGGAGCAGGGAGCGGAATCGTATTAGTGAGGACCGGGGAGCGCCGCTGCCTGTGCGGGTACTTCCGCTGCGAGAACCCGGGACATGAGCGGGCGCTCAGAGCAGAAGTATCCCGACCCGCAGCGCCGCTCCCCGGTACTCTCTTCACACCCTAGCCGCTGATGTCCCCACAGTATCCTCATGGTGTTACAAAGGTCCGGACATTTGTTTTAAAAATCGGTGATTGGTCGCTGACGCTACCCGCGACCAATCACCGATTTGGGCGCCAAATTTAAATATCGGCCGCGACCAATCAGCACAGCGGTGTTTAAATGTGGAGCCAAGATCGGTGATTGGTCGCGGACGATATTTCAATTTAGCGCCCAAATCGGTGATTGGTCGCGGGCCAAGACAGCGACCAATCACCGATTTGTGCGGCAGATTTAAATAGCGGCCGCGACCAATTGGATGTCAGCGCCGCTCCCCGGTCCTCCCTTCACACCCTAGCCGCCTGGATGTCAGCGGCGCTGCCTGTGCGGATACTTCCACTCCGAGAACCCGGGACATGAGCGAGCGCTCGGAGCAGAAGTATCCCGACCCGCAGCGCCGCTCCCCGGTCCTCCCTTCACGCCCTAGCCGCTGATGTCCCCACAGTATCCGCATGGTGTTACAAAGGTCCGGACATTTGTGTTAAAAATCGCTGATTGGTCGCAGGCGCTGCCCGCGACCAATCACCGATTTGGGCGCTAAATTTAAATATCGGCCGCGACCAATCGCTGATCTTGGCTCCAGATTTAAACACCGCTGTAATGATTGGTCGCAGACGCTATTTAAATCATTACAGCGGTGTTTAAATCTGGAGCCAAGATCGGTGATTGGTCGCGGCCGATATTTAAATTTGGCGCCCAAATCGGTGATTGGTCGCGGGCAGCGCCTGCGACCAATCAGCGATTTTTAACACAAATGTCCGGACCTTTGTAACACCATGCGGATACTGTGGGGACATCAGCGGCTAGGGCGTGAAGGGAGGACCGGGGAGCGGCGCTGCGGGTCGGGATACTTCTGCTCCGAGCGCTCGCTCATGTCCCGGGTTCTCGGAGTGGAAGTATCCGCACAGGCAGCGCCGCTGACATCCAGGCGGCTAGGGTGTGAAGGGAGGACCGGGGAGCGGCGCTGACATCCAATTGGTCGCGGCCGCTATTTAAATCTGCCGCACAAATCGGTGATTGGTCGCTGTCTTGGCCCGCGACCAATCACCGATTTGGGCGCTAAATTGAAATATCGTCCGCGACCAATCACCGATCTTGGCTCCACATTTAAACACCGCTGTGCTGATTGGTCGCGGCCGATATTTAAATTTGGCGCCCAAATCGGTGATTGGTCGCGGGTAGCGTCAGCGACCAATCACCGATTTTTAAAACAAATGTCCGGACCTTTGTAACACCATGAGGATACTGTGGGGACATCAGCGGCTAGGGTGTGAAGAGAGTACCGGGGAGCGGCGCTGCGGGTCGGGATACTTCTGCTCTGAGCGCCCGCTCATGTCCCGGGTTCTCGCAGCGGAAGTACCCGCACAGGCAGCGGCGCTCCCCGGTCCTCACTAATACGATTCCGCTCCCTGCTCCTCACCAATACGATTCGCGGATTGGTCGTGTGCGGAGAGCGCGACCAATCAGGGATCTTGGCGCTAAAGTTAAACACCGCTCTGCTGATTGGTCGCGGCCGATATTTAAATTTGGCGCCCAAATCGGTGATTGGTCGCGGCCGATATTTAAAGTTAAGCACCCCTGTGCTGATTGGTCGCCGACGCTGCCCGCGACCAATCACCGATCTTGGCTCCACATTTAAACACCGCTGTGCTGATTGGTTGCGGCCAATATTTAAATTTGGCGCCCAAATCGGTGATTGGTCACGGGCAGCGTCGGCGACCAATCTGCACAGCGGTGCTTAACTCAGTGATTGGTCGGGTCCGAAGACCGCGACCAATCATCGAATCGTCTTGGTGGGGAGCGGCGCTGCCTGTGCGGCTACTTACGCTGCAAGAACCCGGGACATAGCGGGCGCTCGCAGCAGAAGTATCCTGACCCGCAGCGGCGGGTCAGCGGCGCCGGCGGTCCTTCTGCTGCTACCGGCCGGGAGATGAGCGCCTCGCGGCGCTCATCTCCCGGCTGCATCTCCGTCCCGATCTCCGTCCCGCAGATGGGTCCAGCGGTCGGGTTCCTTCTGCTGTTGCTGGCCGGGAGATGAGCTCCTCGCGCCGGTCATCTCCCGGCTGCATCGCCGCTCAGCTCCGTCCCGCAGATGAGCCGCTAACGGCCGCCATCTTTTTTCAGAAATCCCGTGGCGCTGATTGGCCGCTGGCGGACCAATGAGCGACGCGGGATTTCCTGGACAGACAGACAGACACACAGACAGACAGACGGTATAAGACAATTATATAGTAGATGTATGATGCACCCACACAGTGTAATGCCCCCATTATGCCCCTTATGCAGTATCTATGATGCCCCCACACAGTGTAATGCCCCCATTATGCCCTTTATGCAGTATGTATGATGTCCCCACACAGAGTAATGTTCCTATAGTACCACCTTCCCCCCACACACACAGTATAATGTTCCCATAATATTGCCTGAGGTCCTGCAGTTGGAATAAGTCCTGAGGTCCTGCACGTGGCATGATTCCTCTGGGATTGGTTTTCCCTTTGCCTGCTCCCCTACATGTAAACCCTCAAGCATGTATGCATGCATGTAGGGGAGCAGGCCTTACCAGATATCGAGGCTTTGTACAGTAATATACCGCATGAGGATGGTATCAGAGGAGTAAGACATTTCTTGAAATCGAGATCAATAGAGTGTAGCAGACATAATGACTTCATGGAGGATCTTTTAACCACTTCGCACCAGAGCCTGTTTTTGCCTTCGTGACCGGGCCAATTTTTTCAATTCTGACCACTGTCACTTTATGAAGCAATTACTCTGGAACGCTTCAACGGATCCCCCTGATTCTGAGATTGTTTTTTCGTGACATATTGTACTTCATGATAGTGGTAAAATTTCTTTGATATCACATGCGTTTATTTGTGAAAAAATCGGAAATTTGGCGAAAATTTTGAAAATTTTGCAATTTTCAAACTTTGAATTTTTAAGCCCTTAAATCAGAGAAATATGTCACACAAAATACTTAATAAATAACATTTCCCACATGTCTACTTTACATCAGCACAATTTTGGAACCAAAATTTTTTTTTGTTAGGGAGCTATAAGGGTTAAAAGTTGACCAGCGATTTCTCATTTTTCCAACAAAATTTACAAAAACATTTTTTTAGGGACCACATCATATTTGAAGTCACTTTGAGGGGTCTTTATGACAGAAAATACCCAAAAGTGACACCGTTCTAAAAACTGCACCCCTCAAGGTGCTCAAAACCACATTCAAGAACTTTATTAACCCTTCAGGTACTTCACAGAAATTTTTGGAATGTGGAAGAAAAAAATTAACATTTAACTTTTTTCACAAAAATGTTACTTTAGACCCAATTTTTTTTATTTTCACAGGGGTAACAGGAAAAAATGGACCCCAAAATTTTTTGTGCAATTTCTCTTGAGCGTGCTGATACCCCATATGTGAGGGAAAACCACTGTTTGGGCGCACGGCAGGGCTCGGAAAGGAAGGAGCGCCATTAGACTTTTTGAATGTAAAATTTGTCTGAATAATTAGCAGACACCATGTTGCGTTTGGAGAGCTCCTGATGTGACTAAACAGTGGAAACCCCCCACAAGTGACACCATTTTGGAAACTAGACCCCTTAGGGAACATATCTAGATGTGTGGTGAGCACCTTGAACCCCAAGGTGCTTCACAGAAGTTTATAATATTGAGCTGTAAAAATAAAATTTTCACATTTTTCCCACAAAAACGTTTTTCATCCCTTAATTTTCCATTATCATAATGGTAATAGGATAAATTGCACCATTAAATTTGTTGTGCAATTTCTCCTGAACACGCCGATACCCTATATGTGGGGGAAAACCACTGTTTGGGCGCACGGCAGGGTTTGGAAGGGAAGGAGCGCCATTTGACTTTCTGAATGTAAAATTTGTCTGAATAATTAGCAGACGCCATGTTGCGTTTGGAGAGCCCCTGATGTTCCTAAACAGTGGAAACCCCCCACAAGTGACACCATTTTGGAAACTAGACCCCTTAGGGAACTTATCTAGATGTGTGGTGAGCACCTTGAACCCCAACGTGCTTCACAGAAGTTTATAATAATCAGCTGTAAAAATAAAATTTTCACATTTTTCCCGCAAAAACGTTTTTCATCCCTTAATTTTGCATTATCATAAGGGTAATAGGATAAATTGCACCATGAAATTTGTTGTGCAATTTCTCCTGAACACGCCGATACCCCATATGTGGGGGAAAACCACTGCTTTGGTGTACGGCAGGGTTCGGAAGAGAAAGGAGCGCTATGTTGGCTGGGATAGGCAGCAGACACCATGTCACATTTGAAGAGTCGCTGACATGCAGAAACAGCAGAAACCCCCACAAGTGACCCCATTTTGTAAACTACACCTCTCAAGGAATTCATCTAGGGAAGTAGTGAGTATTTTTTAATTTTTAAATTTATACCATTGGGCAGTGAAAAAAGCATAATTATATTTTTACCACAAAAAAATGTTTTACCCTCAGATTTTACATTTTCACACAGGGCAATGGGTAAAAATGGTGCCGAAATGTGTCACACAATTTCTTCTAAAAGTGCCAATACCCCATATGTGGCTGTATCGTACCGCTCAGCCATACGGCGAGATCTGGGGGGGACGGAGTGCTATTTGACAATTGGAGAACAAATTATTGTAGAATAGGCATTTGGATTTGGGAGCACAAAATTTTTTGAATTTCTTTTGGGGGGCAAGGGTCATTTTGCTTTTCCAGAGCCTTTCTGCTACCAGTAACTTGGAAGTCCCTTATATTTTTAACAGATAACGGACCTGAGTGGGGACTAGCTTTTTTTGAGGACTGAGTTGAAGCTTTTATTGGGAACATTTTACGTAACATTTATCCGGCGCTCTAGGCTGAGCACTTACATCGGGGTTTCCATCTAAATTTCCAAGTGATGTAATTCAGATGAAACCCCTGCGGGATCCATTCACTGTAATGAGGCAGCAGAGTTACTCTGGACTCCGTCTGGCCTCTGTTTAGCGGTGTCCTTTTTTTCAGAAGTGCACAAAACTGTGGCCAACCGCACTTTTATGCACGCCTAAAACAAATGACACCGTGGGATCACAGGCCAGACGGCATCCACAGTGGCCTATATCTGCCTCATTACAGGGAATCTTCCGTCATGGGTTCCGGCTGAATCACATATTTCAGAGATTTACATGGAAACTCTGGCGTAAGTGCTCAGCGCAGAGCGCAGGATAAATGTGTGCCGAGCCATACTGCGATCTCTGGGAGACATAATAAACAAATCAGTAGCAGGTGAAGAATTGGTTTTATTTATTTTTTACGCCGTTCCTAGTGTGATATAACTGATTAGATTACTTTATTCTTCGGGTCGGTGCGATTACAGAGATACCAGATTTATATCGGGTTTTTATGACTGACAGCTGTCACACACTAAGAGACGCTTTTTTTTTGCAAAATCTAGTTTTTGCATCGCCATATTTTGAGAGCTATAATTTTTCCATATTTCGGCCGACAGAGTCATGTGATGGCTTGTTTTTTGTGGGACGAGTTGACATTTTTATTGGTACCATTTGTGGGTACGTGACATTTTTTGATCGCTTTCTATTCCGTTTTTTTGGGAGGTAAAATTAACAAAAACCAACAATTCAGGAATTGTTTTTTGAGGGGTTTTTTTATGCCGTTCTGCGTGTGGTAAAAGTGATCAGGCAGCGTTATTCTTCGGGTCAGTACGTTTACAGCGATACTACACTTACTGTATATTTTTTTATGTTTTGGCGCTTTTACACAATAAAACAATTTTAAAGAAAAAATATTTTTTTTGCATTGCTTTATTCTGAGAGGTATAACTTTTTTATTTTTTGGCTGATGGAGCTGTATAGTGGCTTGATTTTTGCAGAACAAGATGACGTTTTCAGCGGTACCATTTCTATTTTCATTTTGCTTTTTGATCGCATTCTTTTCCACTTTTTGTTTGGCGATATGAGGAAAAAGCATAGTTTTTTGCTCCGTTTTTTATTTATTTTTATTACGGTGTACACATAAGGAGTTAATTAGTGTGACAGTTTTATAGCTTGGGTTGTTTCGAACGCGGCAATACCAAATATGTGTACTTTTTTTATTTTTGCATAACTATATGGATTTATCGGTTTAATATTTTATTTATTTATTTTTATTTATTTTGTATTTTTTTTTTAACAGTTTCAAAACATTTTTTTTTACCTTTTTTACATTTTTACTTAGTCCCTGTATGGGACATTAATTTTTATTTTTCTGATCCCTGATCTCATGTAATGTAATAGACATATATTACATTACATGAGATCTTCACTGACTGTTTCACAATCTCCTGTCTGGCATCAGCTACATACAGGCTGAAGTCAGACAGGAAGGACACCATATATGGCAGAGCTGGAGGCGGTCATGTGACCTCCAGCTGCCATAGCAACGCCAGGTCCTGAAAGCAATCAAGGGGTCGTCAGAGAGGTAAGTGGACGACCCCCTCTCCTCCTGCTGTCTCCTATATGCCGCGATCACTATAGATCACAGCATATAGAAGACAGCAAAGGGTTAACATCACTGGGACCTGATCTAATCAGGTCCCGATGATGTTCCCTGTCAGAGCTAACGCTCTGCACCGCTCTCACAGCGCTTGCAGGACCCAGGGGGTCCTGAGCACTGCGAGACCACCCACCGTTTTTAAACGTCCGCGCTGCACAGAGCCCAGGCAGCGCGGACGTTTATCTACAGTGGGCGGTCGGGAAGCGGTTAAAATTCACTCTTGTTCATAACTTCTTTCTTTTTGACAGGAAGTTATTCACTAGCTCAGGGGTACTGCGATGGGGAGCCCCTGTGCCCCCTCATATGCTAACCTAGTTTTGAGCTGGTGGGAGAAAACCACAATATTCTGGGATGATCATAAGTGGTGGCAACCATATATTGGGGTATGGTATAGATATATTCATGACATTTTTATCATCTGGTCAGGGACGAGTGAACAATTTCTTGAATTTGTCAAGGAACTCAATGTCAATAGCGATGGCCTTAGAGGTACATCAGAGGTTAATTATAACCAGTTGCTTTTCCTGGATGTACTAATCAAGAAAGAACTGGATGGGACCCTAGGGACATTCATCTACCATAAACCGACAAGCACTAATGGTCTATGGAAGTGGGATAGCCACCGCTCCATCCCCCTAAAAAAAGGAATACCCAAGGGCCAATTTTTACAGTTGAGAAGGTACTGTACTAATGTCACAGATATTAATATACAGGCAATAGACATGAACACCAAATTCAAGGAAAAAGGTACCCACAGTACATTTTGGATTTCACACAATTGTTTGCAGAAAATTGGGAGAGACAGACACTCCTCCATACCTAACCAAGAGACCAAGAAAAATTTAGGATAACACAATTAATAGGAAGTTGTGACAATCAGAGTGACCATATCTTTAACCCCTTAACAACATTAGACGTACTAATACGCATCTGTGCCCTGGGACTTAAGAGCCAGACCCCTATTAGTACGTCATCGCGATCACGCGCGCACACAGGCTGTGCGGGCGCGATCGCCGCTGGGTGTCAGCTGACACCCGGTACTATGTGCAGGGAGCGGTCCCGCACCGCTCCCAGCACATTAACCCCCGCAATGCTGCGATCGAAGTCAATCGCAGCATTGCGGTGGCAAGGGGAGGTGATCGCAGATACTCACCTCCTCTTCCGGCCTCCAGCTCTGTCTGCCGTGGCTTCCAGGATGTTGCCATGACGACCCGATGACAACATCCGGGTCACCAGACAACAGGAAGATTGTTTGGACATGCGCAGTGCATCTCCAAACTATCTTCTCCCTGTCCAGCGCTGACAGCCTGCATAGCACAGGGATGGTGCTGCATTCCTGTGCCATGCAGGCGATCAGAATAAAAAAAGTGAAAGTCCCAGAGTGGGACAAAGTAATAAAGTATAAAAACTATCAGAAAGTGAAAAAAAAATTAAAAAAAAATTGTAAAAATATATAAAAAAAAATCCACCAAAAATAAAAATAGAATGTACCCATCAATAAATGTTATTATAAAAATAAAAAAAACAATAAAAGTACACATATTTGGTATTGCCGCATCCGGAACAACCTGACCTATAAAACTTTCCCACTAGTTAACCCCTTCAGTGAACAAGGGAAAAAAATAAATAAAAATGAAGCAAAAAACAATGCTTTATCATCATACCGCCAAACAAAAAATGGAATAACACGTAATCAAAAAGACGAATATAAATAAAAATGGTACCGCTGAAAACGTCATCTCGTCCCGCAAAAAACAAGCCACCATACAGCTCCATCAGCCGAAAAATAAAAAAGTTATAGCTCTCAGAATAAAGCTATGCTAAAAAATATTTTTTTCTATAAAATTGCTTTTATGTAAAAGTGCAAAACATAGAAAAACGATATAAATGTGGTACAGCTGTAAACGTACTGACCCAAAGAATAAAGCTGCCTTATCAATTTTACCACACGCGGAACAGAATAAAAAAAAAAACAATTCCTGAATTGTTGGTTTTTGTTTGTTCTGCCTCCCAAAAATCGGAATAGAAAGCGATCAAAAAATGTCACGTGCCTGAAAATGGCACCAATAACAACGTCAACTCATCCCGCAAAAAACAAGCCGTCACATGACTGTCTGCCAAAATCTGGGAAAAATTATAGCTCTCAAAATATGGCGATGCAAAAACTAGATTTTACAAAAAATGCGTCTTTTAGTGTGTGACAGCTGTCAGTCATAAAAACTCCATATGATTCTGGTATCACTGTAATCGCACGGACCCGAAGAATAAAGTCGTCTAATCACTTATACCGCATGAAGAACGGCGTAAAAAATAAACTCTCGGGTTAGGGTTGGGCTAGGGTTAGGGCTGGGTTTGGGGTTAGGGTTGTGATGGGGTTGGGATTTTTTTCAAAAGTAAGAAAAAAAGATGACGATATGGCGACTAGTGTTGAGTTCAAGTGCTCGCTACTTGAGTTTGCATCGGGTGCTCGGGTATGCATTGAGTATCGTGGGTATTTGAGTGACATGCTCGAGTCTCCGCCCCATATGCTTCGCGGCCAAAAAAACTTCGTGGGGATTGCCTGCCATGCACGAGCGATCCCCGCATGTTTTTTTTTGGGTGTCTAATAACATTGAAACATGCGGGGCAGGGACTCGAGCATGTCACTCGAGCACACCCAGTACATGGTGCATACCTGAGTACCCGATGCAAACTCAAGTAGCGAGCACTTGCGCTCAAGACTAATGACAACTTATTCAATATGATGACCTAATGTTATCAAATTCTGTGTCATACCTCTGGGTTCAAAATGTTCATTATACACCTTAACAAAATCCTTGAGGGGTATAGTTTCCAAAATGGGGTCACTTGGGGGGGAGCTCCACTGTTTAGTCACATGCTCTCCAAACGCGACATGGTGTCCGCTAACAAATTGAATGGAAAATCGGCTCAAATTGTTAGCGGACACCATGTTGCGTTTGGAGAGCCCCTGTGTGCCCAAACATTGGAGCTCCCCCACAAGTGACCCCATTTTGGAAACTAGACCCCCCAAGGCACCTATCTAGATGCATAGTGAGCACTTGGAACCCCCAGGTGCTTCACAAATTGATTCGTAAAAATGAAAAAGTGAAAAAAAAACAAAATGGGGTCACTTGTGGGGGAGCTCCAATGTTTAGGCACATCAGGGGCTCTCCAAACGCAACATGGCGTCCGCTAATTATTCAAGCAAATTTTACAATCAAAAAGTCAAATGGCGCTCCTTCCCTTCCGAGCCCTGCCGAGCGCCCAAACAGTGTTTTTTCCCCACATATGGGGTATCTGCGTGCCCAGGGGAAATTGCACAACAAATTTTGGGGTCCATTTTTTCTTGTTACCCCTGTGAAAATAAAAAAAATTGGGTCTAAAGTAACATTTTTGTGAAAAAAGTTAAATGTTCATTTTTTTCTTCCACATTCCAAAAATTCCTGTGAAGCACCTGAAGGGTTAATAAAGTTCTTGAATGTGGTTTTGGGCACCTTGAGGGGTGCAGTTTTTAGAATGGTGTCACTTTTGGGTATTTTCTGTCATAAAGACCTCTCAAAGTGACCTCAAATGTGATGTGGTCCCTAAAATAAATGGTTTTGTAAATTTTGTTGGAAAAATGAGAAATCGCTGGTCAACTTTTAACCCTTTTAGCTCCCTAAGAAAAAAAAATTTTGGTTCCAAAATTGTGCTGATGTAAAGTAGACATGTGGGAAATGTTATTTATTAACTCTTTTGTGTGACATATCTCTCTGATTTAAGGGCATAAAAATTCAAAGTTTGAAAATTGCAAAATTTTCAAAATTTTTGCCAAATTTCCATTTTTTTCACAAATAAACGCAAGTGATATCGAAGAAATTTTTCCACAGTCATGAAGTACAATATGTCACGAAAAAACAATCTCAGAATCAGGGGGATCCGTTGAAGCGTTCCAAAGTAATTATCGCATAAAGTGACAGTGGTCAGAATTGTAAAAATTGGCCTGGTCATTAACGTGCAAACCACCCTCGGGAGTTAAGTGGTTAATATCCTCAGAAAACACTGCTATATACTTGTGGTCGACCCGGACCTGAGGGTGCTGTGGGATGTACTGTCAAAACAACTTTCAGAAAGGGTCGTTTAATTAGGGACCGTTTAGTGCATAGTTTCTATAACAAAAAACTCCACCGAAGGGGACTTGGCTAGATAGAACAGTTTGCGGTTTCTTTAGATGTGGAGAACGTTGTACATGTAATTGGATGAGACCATGTAAATCTTTCTCGAGCTCCTCCACGGGTAAAACCTTTTTTCAGAGGGATTATTCCAACTGTAAAACGTCAGGACTTATATATATGGCCACATGCACTTGCCCCCTAGATTATGTATGCAGGACCAAGAGTGAGTCTAGGAGGAGGGTGGGGGAGGGGGAATTTGGGTGATATACACCATGGTCGGGACACTCCATTAGTGAGACATATGAACAGTGTACATCGATGTGAAACCGGAGACATCTTATGTATCATTGAGATGGTTAAACCTAATGTGAGAGGAGGTGATCACAATAGATGTATCCTCAAAAAGGAAAGTGAATTTTTAGATGTTATTCACTAGCCACTCAATGAGCAAATTCCCTATGCCTGTTTTGTATGAATACAGCCCCATTCCGGATTACATTTTTGGATTTTATACTCTACCCATTGCTACTCCGTTCCCTGTGAATGGGGTTCACATATTGTTGTACTTCATCAAGATATTTGAGCTTTTATATAAGAACTATTTCTTATCAGTTATATCACACACATATACTATTTAGTAACTAACAAGTGTGGTGTTCCTTGTGTATCTCTAATTATACAATAGGGATCAAATTTGACCATTTAGGAATATACTGTGGTCCATCATCCCTATTTTATGTAGTGATATTGTAGATCTACATGCTTATTGCATGATGGGAGGATGAGCTATTCTTGTTTTTAGTCTCCTATCATGCTGATCTCAGAGACGGGACTTTTCTATATTGCTGGAACGCAATCCAAATTCATTATGCACTCCAGCATGGAACTCATGCACAGTCATACATAGGAGACCGTAATGCTCTCCAGCATAGAATACACACATCCAGGCATGCGCAATCGCTGACAATGACCCTAGATGCGCTCTGGCATGCGCTCTGGCATGGAGTGCATAACTACGGCCATGCGCAGTGTTAGACGTCAGGCGTTTGCTGGATCTGAAATTGGGTCAGAATCATCAGTGGATTCTGTGGTCTCCCATTCTGGTCCAGCCAGGGCAGATGCTGCTCAGCATCGCCATCAGTCCCAACGCCTAGCTAGTGCACGAGATGTACAAGCTGTCTCTCGGGTCTTTGTTCCTAGTAGTGTTAAGAATAGGTTGCGGAGGGGAACATGGCTGCTACAGCCTAAGTCCAGGGTGCACTGCACTGAGCATGCCCGTGACATGGCGGACTGTGATTGGTGGTTGGATGTCAGGTGATCCGGTGACCTGGCACCGCCTGATTGGTCGCGGGTGACGTCATCAGTAGTGCGACCAATAATACGACTGTGGGCAGGGCTTAGTCTTTAAATAGCCCGACCACAAACATGGTGCGCTCTGATCATTCCATTTAAGTTGTGCTCTTGTGTGGACGCTTGTCTGTTTGGGCTCCAGGTGCTCCCTAGCTGCTCTCTCCGTGACCTTCCGATGCCAGAGTTCGCTCGGCTGATTAGCACAGGTCGCTTAGGCAGGCTTAGCTGTGTTTAGGGAGGTAGTTCCCGTTTGGCATTCTGGCTCCGGCAAGGGGGTTGCTATACACCCCGAGCAGACTGCGGGGTCCGTATCCCTGGCACTGCCTGCTAGCCACTTGGAGAGTTAATCCGCAGGCTGGTCACACACCGGCTGGGAGCACGTACACTCCGGCGTGAGTCACACACACCTCCTAGCGCCTGCTGCGTAGCCTCTGTGCAGTCAACAGAGCTACGGCTACGTTATTTGTCGCACATCTATCGTGCAGTTAACGGAGATAGTGCGAATCCCTTTTCCCGTCCCGGTGTGTAGTAACACTGGAGGGATTTATACTTTAGTTGGTTGTTTTACATTCTTACCCGGTAGGTGTTCGGCTGCAGTCTTCTAGGCTGCATCGCGGACCCCGGGTTCGGTTGCTTTCCATTTTAATAAAGTTGTTGCAACCGTCCCCTTAACATGCAGTCCCAGGTACGAGTGGCACGGAGGCAATCAGTTTATCAGGCGTTTCAGTGTAAAGTGCGTCACTTCCGGACATGAACACTAGGGGATGGACATTATCAGACCTCTAGCGCATGAGAAGTAGCGCAGCCACAATACATTATTATAGACATACTCCATTCTATATATCCTATGACAATTCACCTCTAGGAATGGGAATGGGTCTCCTAGTCTGGGGAGGGGTTTTGGATGAAGTGGGATATTTATACATGGACATATGGCTATTAGGCACACTATGCTGAACATCATGAATTATCATCCCTGTATCAAGCCTCCTGATGAAACTAGTGGGGAAATGCACTGAGGTGGATTATTGAAGCATTCTCTGGTGAGTACCATACCCTTTCCATTTATATATAGCTTGAGACATATCTGATCCTATTTAATGTATCAGTGTATTTTTTATATATATCAGGGTTAACTAGGGCTTCTGAGGGACAGCCACCAGTGAGCAGAGGTGCCATTGTCGTTCCTTAGAGTGCCAACCTCCGTGGCTAGGCAGTATCAGCTTTGTTTAGGTACAGGATAGGGTAAGGTAGTGACTGTATCAATTATTCAGCAGCATCATTGCATACATCTGTTTATATAGATCCACAACAGTATCTCGGACCTCCCTCTCCTTCCCCATCATCACAGTTTCAGCGAGATCCACATTCCCGTGACGGTGATACCATTGAATAGAATAGTGAATCAGGAGTTGAAAGCTCCCTGATCCACCATTCAGCATTTGTCTGTGAGTCTGAGACTCCGTGCACAGCAGCCACAAACACGTCACTACATCACGGCTGTAGTGTGGAGACTCAGTTTGACCAAGGTTTCTGACCTTAATTAGCCGTTGTGTTTTTGCTGCCAAGAGATTCAGAAATGTTGCCGACATTTCTGCACCAAATACTCAATGTGCACACATACCTTAGGGTTATGGCTTGTTCACTATCATCATAAGGAAAGACCAGGTGATGCAAATTTCCCAGATTTATAAAAAGCCAGCCTCCTCTAACCTTGTGCCCAAAAAAACGCAGCCATGGGTTCTTCTAAGCAGCTGCCGAGCACTCTGAAAATGAAAATGGTGGAGGCCACAAAGCAGGAGAAGACCATAAGAAGATAGCAAAGCTTTTTCAATTTACCCTTTGTTACAGGGCTTTATTCCGTATATTAATTATTAATGCTGGCCTTGGCTATCAATAACCAATATCCGGCTGATACCTCACGTTACGTACTCTGATTCACATGCTATAAACTATACTGAACGGCGACTAACTGAGATGAAACCGCGTACCAATGAAAGATATTTATTACACACAAGTCTTCAGTTATTATACTACTAATTACCGCACTAACAGAGTACAAATAATAATATATAATTAGCCCCACAGTACCCTAATTATACTTCCCACCCACTTACCTAAAAACATACATACATTAATAAGAGTCCACCGCCCATCACTAACTATTCCTACAGAGAACAAGGGGTTAATAGCAGCGATATTTAACAGAGTCCAGGTACTGTGAGGCTGAAGATCCTGCTTGAGGGTGACCACAGTTGCTTGATGGTAGGAGAGTGGGTGCTGCAGCCTGAAGGAACGCTGGGGTCATGTGGGGTGAAGAGAGGCAGAAGATCAGGTCAGAAGGTGAGCAGCAGAGTGTGACAGGCTGCCCGCTGCGGCACACAGAGAGGACATGGAGAGAGAAGGAGGGGGCCATGGATGAAGGGGCTGCTGCGGAGTACAGTGCAGGCCGGGAGCAGGGCTGAGGCTGGAGAGTAGAGGAGATGAAGGGACTGCGGGCAGAGGATGACACAGAGGAGGAGGGGGCCATGGATGAAGGGTCTGCTGCGGAGTACAGTGCAGGACGGGAGCAGGGCTGAGGCTGGAGAGCAGAGGAGATGAAGGGACTGCGGGCAGAGGATGACACAGAGGAGGAGGGGGCCATGGATGAAGGGTCTGCTGCGGAGTACAGTGCAGGACGGGAGCAGGGCTGAGGCTGGAGAGCAGAGGAGATGAAGGGACTGCGGGCAGAGGATGACACAGAGAGGAGGAGGGGGCCATGGATGAAGGGGCTGCTGCGGAGTACAGTGCAGGATGGGAGCAGGGCTGAGACTGGAGAGCAGAGGAGATGAAGGGACTGCGGGCAGAGGATGACACAAAGAGGAGGAGTGGGCCATGGATGAAGGGGCTGCTGCGGAGTACAGTGCAGGACGGGAGCAGGGCTGAGGCTGGAGAGCAGAGGAGATGAAGGGACTGCGGGCAGAGGATGACACAGAGAGGAGGAGGGGGCCATGGATGAAGGGGCTGCTGCGGAGTACAGTGCAGGACGGGAGCAGGGCTGAGGCTGGAGAGCAGAGGAGATGAAGGGACTGCAAGCAGAGGATGACACAGAGAGGAGGAGGGGGCCATGGATGAAGGGGCTGCTGCGGAGTACAGTGCAGGATGGGAGCAGGGCTGAGACTGGAGAGCAGAGGAGATGAAGGGACTGCGGGCAGAGGATGACACAAAGAGGAGGAGTGGGCCATGGATGAAGGAGCTGCTGCGGAGTACAGTGCAGGACGGGAGCAGGGCTGAGGCTGGAGAGCAGAGGAGATGAAGGGACTGCGGGCAAAGGATGACACAGAGAGGAGGAGGGCGCCATGGATGAAGGGGCTGCTGCGGAGTACAGTGCAGGATGGGAGCAGAGCTGAGGCTGGAGAGCAGAGGAGATGAAGGGACTGCGGGCAGAGGATGACACAGAGAGGAGGAGGGGGACATGGATGAAGGGGCTGCTGCGGAGTACAGTGCAGGACGGGAGCAGGGCTGAGGCTGGAGAGCAGAGGAGATGAAGGGACTGCGAGCAGAAGATGACACAGAGAGGAGGAGGGGGCCATGGATGAAGGAGCTGCTGCGGAGTACAGTGCAGGACGGGAGCAGGGCTGAGACTGGAGAGCAGAAGAGATGAAGGGACTGCGGGCAAAGGATGACACAGAGAGGAGGAGGAGGCCATGGATGAAGGGGCTGCTGCGGAGTACAGTGCAGGACGGGAGCAGGGCTGAGGCTGGAGAGCAGAGGAGATGAAGGGACTGCGGGCAAAGGATGACACAGAGAGGAGGAGGGGGCCATGGATGAAGGGGCTGCTGCAGAGTACAGTGCAGGATGGGAGCAGGGCTGAGACTGGAGAGCAGAGGAGATGAAGGGACTGCGGGCAGAGGATGACACAAAGGAGGAGGGGGCCATGGATGAAGGGGCTGCTGCGGAGTACAGTGCAGGACGGGAGCAGGGCTGAGGCTGGAGAGCAGAGGAGATGAAGGGACTGCAAGCAGAGGATGACACAGAGAGGAGGAGGGCGCCATGGATGAAGGGGCTGCTGCGGAGTACAGTGCAGGACGGGAGCAGGGCTGAGGCTGGAGAGCAGAGGATATGAAGGGACTGCAAGCAGAGGATGACACAGAGGAGGAGGGCGCCATTGATGAAGGGGCTGCTGCGGAGTACAGTGCAGGACGGGAGCAGGGCTGAGGCTGGAGAGCAGAGGAGATGAAGGGACTGCGGGCAAAGGATGACACAGAGAGGAGGAGGGGGCCATGGATGAAGGGGCTGCTGCGGAGTACAGTGCAGGACGGGAGCAGGGCTGAGGCTGGAGAGCAGAGGAGATGAAGGGACTGCGGGCAAAGGATGACACAGAGAGGAGGAGGGCGCCATGGATGAAGGGGCTGCTGCGGAGTACAGTGCAGGACGGGAGCAGGGCTGAGGCTGGAGAGCAGAGGAGATGAAGGGACTGCGGGCAGAGGATGACACAGAGAGGAGGAGGGGGCCATGGATGAAGGGGCTGCTGCGGAGTACAGTGCAGGACGGGAGCAGGGCTGAGGCTGGAGAGCTGAGGAGATGAAGGGACTGCGGGCAAAGGATGATGCAGAGAGGAGGAGGGGGCCATGGATGAAGGGGCTGCTGCGGAGTACAGTGCAGGACGGGAGCAGGGCTGAGGCTGGAGAGCAGAGGAGATGAAGGGACTGCGGGCAAAGGATGACACAGAGAGGAGGAGGGGGCCATGGATGAAGGGGCTGCTGCGGAGTACAGTGCAGGACGGGAGCAGGGCTGAGGCTGGAGAGCAGAGGAGATGAAGGGACTGCGGGCAAAGGATGAGACAGAGAGGAGGAGGGGGCCATGGATGAAGGGGCTGCTGCGGAGTACAGTGCAGGACGGGAGCAGGGCTGAGGCTGGAGAGCAGAGGAGATGAAGGGACTGCGGGCAGAGGATGACACAGAGAGGAGGAGGGGGCCATGGATGAAGGGGCTGCTGCGGAGTACAGTGCAGGACGGGAGCAGGGCTGAGGCTGGAGAGCAGAGGAGATGAAGGGACTGCGGGCAGAGGATGAGACAGAGAGGAGGAGGGGGCCATGGATGAAGGGGCTGCTGCGGAGTACAGTGCAGGACGGGAGCAGGGCTGAGGCTGGAGAGCAGAGGAGATGAAGAGACTGCGGGCAGAGGATGACACAGAGGAGGAGGGGGACATGGATGAAGGGGCTGCTGCGGAGTACAGTGCAGGACGGGAGCAGGGCTGAGGCTGGAGAGCAGAGGAGATGAAGGGACTGCGGGCAGAGGATGACACAGAGAGGAGGAGGGGGCCATGGATGAAGGGGCTGCTGCGGAGTACAGTGCAGGACGGGAGCAGAGCTGAGGCTGCTGAGCAGAGGAGATGAAGGGACTGCGGGCAAAGGATGACACAGAGAGGAGGAGGGGGCCATGGATGAAGGGGCTGCTGCGGAGTACAGTGCAGGACGGGAGCAGGGCTGAGGCTGGAGAGCAGAGGAGATGAAGGGACTGCGGGCAGAGGATGACACAGAGGAGGAGGGGGCCATGGATGAAGGGTCTCCTGCGGAGTCCAGGTACTGTGAGGCTGAAGATCCTGCTTGAGGGTGACCACAGTTGCTTGATGGTAGGAGAGTGGGTGCTGCAGCCTGAAGGAACGCTGGGGTCATGTGGGGTGAAGAGAGGCAGAAGATCAGGTCAGAAGGTGAGCAGCAGAGTGTGACAGGCTGCCCGCTGCAGCACACAGGGGGACATGGAGAGAGAAGGAGGGGGCCATGGATGAAGGGGCTGCTGCGGAGTACAGTGCAGGCCGGGAGCAGGGCTGAGGCTGGAGAGTAGAGGAGATGAAGGGACTGCGGGCAGAGGATGACACAGAGGAGGAGGGGGCCATGGATGAAGGGTCTGCTGCGGAGTACAGTGCAGGACGGGAGCAGGGCTGAGGCTGGAGAGCAGAGGAGATGAAGGGACTGCGGGCAGAGGATGACACAGAGAGGAGGAGGGGGCCATGGATGAAGGGGCTGCTGCGGAGTACAGTGCAGGACGGGAGCAGGGCTGAGGCTGGAGAGCAGAGGAGATGAAGGGACTGCAAGCAGAGGATGACACAGAGAGGAGGAGGGGGCCATGGATGAAGGGGCTGCTGCGGAGTACAGTGCAGGATGGGAGCAGGGCTGAGACTGGAGAGCAGAGGAGATGAAGGGACTGCGGGCAGAGGATGACACAAAGAGGAGGAGTGGGCCATGGATGAAGGGGCTGCTGCGGAGTACAGTGCAGGACGGGAGCAGGGCTGAGGCTGGAGAGCAGAGGAGATGAAGGGACTGCGGGCAAAGGATGACACAAAGAGGAGGAGTGGGCCATGGATGAAGGAGCTGCTGCGGAGTACAGTGCAGGACGGGAGCAGGGCTGAGGCTGGAGAGCAGAGGAGATGAAGGGACTGCGGGCAAAGGATGACACAGAGAGGAGGAGGGGGCCATGGATGAAGGGGCTGCTGCGGAGTACAGTGCAGGACGGGAGCAGTGCTGAGGCTGGAGAGCACAGGAGATGAAGGGACTGCGGGAAGAGGATGAGACAGAGAGGAGGAGGGGGCCATGGAAGAAGGGGCTGCTGCGGAGTACAGTGCAGGACGGGAGCAGGGCTGAGGCTGGAGAGCAGAGGAGATGAAGGGACTGCGGGCAGAGGATGACACAGAGAGGAGGAGGGGGCCATGGATGAAGGGGCTGCTGCGGAGTACAGTGCAGGACGGGAGCAGGGCTGAGGCTGGAGAGCAGAGGAGATGAAGGGACTGCGGGCAGAGGATGAGACAGAGAGGAGGAGAGGGCCATGGATGAAGGGGCTGCTGCGGAGTACAGTGCAGGACGGGAGCAGGGCTGAGGCTGGAGAGCAGAGGAGATGAAGAGACTGCGGGCAGAGGATGACACAGAGGAGGAGGGGGACATGGATGAAGGGGCTGCTGCAGAGTACAGTGCAGGACGGGAGCAGGGCTGAGGCTGGAGAGCAGAGGAGATGAAGGGACTGCGGGCAGAGGATGACACAGAGAGGAGGAGGGGGCCATGGATGAAGGGGCTGCTGCGGAGTACAGTGCAGGACGGGAGCAGAGCTGAGGCTGCTGAGCAGAGGAGATGAAGGGACTGCGGGCAAAGGATGACACAGAGAGGAGGAGGGGGCCATGGATGAAGGGGCTGCTGCGGAGTACAGTGCAGGACGGGAGCAGGGCTGAGGCTGGAGAGCAGAGGAGATGAAGAGACAGCGGGCAGAGGATGACACAGAGGAGGAGGGGGCCATGGATGAAGGGGCTGCTGCGGAGTACAGTGCAGGACGGGAGCAGAGCTGAGGCTGCTGAGCAGAGGAGATGAAGGGACTGCGGGCAAAGGATGACACAGAGAGGAGGAGGGGGCCATGGATGAAGGGGCTGCTGCGGAGTACAGTGCAGGACGGGAGCAGGGCTGAGACTGGAGAGCAGAGGAGATGAAGGGACTGCGGGCAAAGGATGACACAGAGAGGAGGAGGGGGCCATGGATGAAGGGGCTGCTGCGGAGTATAATGCAGGACGGGAGCAGGGCTGAGGCTGGAGAGCAGAGGAGATGAAGGGACTGCGGGCAGAGGATGACACAGAGAGGAGGAGGAGGCCATGGATGAAGGGGCTGCTGCGGAGTACAGTGCAGGATGGGAGCAGGGCTGAGACTGGAGAGCAGAGGAGATGAAGGGACTGCGGGCAGAGGATGACACAGAGAGGAGGAGGGGGCCATGGATGAAGGGGATGCTGCGGAGTACAGTGCAGGACGGGAGCAGGGCTGAGGCTGGAGAGCAGAGGAGATGAAGGGACTGCTGGCAAAGGATGACACAGAGAGGAGGAGGGGGCCATGGATGAAGGGGCTGCTGCGGAGTATAATGCAGGACGGGAGCAGGGCTGAGGCTGGAGAGCAGAGGAGATGAAGGGACTGCGGGCAGAGGATGACACAGAGGAGGAGGGGGACATGGATGAAGGAGCTGCTGCGGAGTACAGTGCAGGACGGGAGCAGGGCTGAGGCTGGAGAGCTGAGGAGATGAAGGGACTGCGGGCAAAGGATGACACAGAGAGGAGGAGGGGGCCATGGATGAAGGGGCTGCTGCGGAGTACAGTGCAGGACGGGAGCAGGGCTGAGGCTGGAGAGCAGAGGAGATGAAGGGACTGCGGGCAGAGGATGACACAGAGGAGGAGGGGGACATGGATGAAGGGGCTGCTGCGGAGTACAGTGCAGGACGGGAGCAGGGCTGAGGCTGGAGAGCAGAGGAGATGAAGGGACTGCGGGCAGAGGATGACACAGAGAGGAGGAGGGGGCCATGGATGAAGGGGCTGCTGCGGAGTACAGTGCAGGACGGGAGCAGGGCTGAGACTGGAGAGCAGAGGAGATGAAGGGACTGCGGGCAAAGGATGACACAGACAGGAGGAGGGGGCCATGGATGAAGGGGCTGCTGCGGAGTACAGTGCAGGACGGGAGCAGGGCTGAGGCTGGAGAGCAGAGGAGATGAAGAGACTGCGGGCAGAGGATGACACAGAGAGGAGGAGGGGGCCATGGATGAAAGGGCTGCTGCGGAGTACAGTGCAGGACGGGAGCAGGGCTGAGGCTGGAGAGCAGAGGAGATGAAGGGACTGCGGCCAGAGGATGACACAGAGAGGAGGAGGGGGCCATGGATGAAGGGGCTGCTGCGGAGTACAGTGCAGGACGGGAGCAGGGCTGAGGCTGGAGAGCAGAGGAGATGAAGGGACTGCGGGCAGAGGATGACACAGAGGAGGAGGTGGACATGGATGAAGGAGCTGCTGCGGAGTACAGTGCAGGACGGGAGCAGGGCTGAGGCTGGAGAGCTGAGGAGATGAAGGGACTGCGGGCAAAGGATGACACAGAGAGGAGGAGGGGGCCATGGATGAAGGGGCTGCTGCGGAGTACAGTGCAGGACGGGAGCAGGGCTGAGGCTGGAGAGCAGAGGAGATGAAGGGACTGCGGGCAGAGGATGACACAGAGGAGGAGGGGGACATGGATGAAGGGGCTGCTGCGGAGTACAGTGCAGGACGGGAGCAGGGCTGAGGCTGGAGAGCAGAGGAGATGAAGGGACTGCGGGCAGAGGATGACACAGAGAGGAGGAGGGGGCCATGGATGAAGGGGCTGCTGCGGAGTACAGTGCAGGACGGGAGCAGGGCTGAGACTGGAGAGCAGAGGAGATGAAGGGACTGCGGGCAAAGGATGACACAGACAGGAGGAGGGGGCCATGGATGAAGGGGCTGCTGCGGAGTACAGTGCAGGACGGGAGCAGGGCTGAGGCTGGAGAGCAGAGGAGATGAAGAGACTGCGGGCAGAGGATGACACAGAGAGGAGGAGGGGGCCATGGATGAAAGGGCTGCTGCGGAGTACAGTGCAGGACGGGAGCAGGGCTGAGGCTGGAGAGCAGAGGAGATGAAGGGACTGCGGCCAGAGGATGACACAGAGGAGGAGGGGGCCATGGATGAAGGGGCTGCTGCGGAGTACAGTGCAGGACGGGAGCAGGGCTGAGGCTGGAGAGCAGAGGATATGAAGGGACTGCAAGCAGAGGATGACACAGAGGAGGAGGGCGCCATGGATGAAGGGGCTGCTGCGGAGTACAGTGCAGGACGGGAGCAGGGCTGAGGCTGGAGAGCAGAGGAGATGAAGGGACTGCGGGCAAAGGATGACACAGAGGAGGAGGGGGCCATGGATGAAGGGGCTGCTGCGGAGTACAGTGCAGGACGGGAGCAGGGCTGAGGCTGGAGAGCTGAGGAGATGAAGGGACTGCGGGCAAAGGATGACACAGAGAGGAGGAGGGGGCCATGGATGAAGGGGCTGCTGCGGAGTACAGTGCAGGACGGGAGCAGGGCTGAGGCTGGAGAGCAGAGGAGATGAAGGGACTGCGGGCAAAGGATGACACAGAGGAGGAGGGGGACATGGATGAAGGGGCTGCTGCGGAGTACAGTGCAGGACGGGAGCAGGGCTGAGGCTGGAGAGCAGAGGAGATGAAGGGACTGCGGGCAGAGGATGACACAGAGAGGAGGAGGGGGCCATGGATGAAGGGGCTGCTGCGGAGTACAGTGCAGGACGGGAGCAGGGCTGAGACTGGAGAGCAGAGGAGATGAAGGGACTGCGGGCAAAGGATGACACAGACAGGAGGAGGGGGCCATGGATGAAGGGGCTGCTGCGGAGTACAGTGCAGGACGGGAGCAGGGCTGAGGCTGGAGAGCAGAGGAGATGAAGAGACTGCGGGCAGAGGATGACACAGAGAGGAGGAGGGGGCCATGGATGAAAGGGCTGCTGCGGAGTACAGTGCAGGACGGGAGCAGGGCTGAGGCTGGAGAGCAGAGGAGATGAAGGGACTGCGGCCAGAGGATGACACAGAGAGGAGGAGGGGGCCATGGATGAAGGGGCTGCTGCGGAGTACAGTGCAGGACGGGAGCAGGGCTGAGGCTGGAGAGCAGAGGATATGAAGGGACTGCAAGCAGAGGATGACACAGAGGAGGAGGGCGCCATGGATGAAGGGGCTGCTGCGGAGTACAGTGCAGGACGGGAGCAGGGCTGAGGCTGGAGAGCAGAGGAGATGAAGGGACTGCGGGCAAAGGATGACACAGAGGAGGAGGGGGCCATGGATGAAGGGGCTGCTGCGGAGTACAGTGCAGGACGGGAGCAGGGCTGAGGCTGGAGAGCTGAGGAGATGAAGGGACTGCGGGCAAAGGATGACACAGAGAGGAGGAGGGGGCCATGGATGAAGGGGCTGCTGCGGAGTACAGTGCAGGACGGGAGCAGGGCTGAGGCTGGAGAGCAGAGGAGATGAAGGGACTGCGGGCAAAGGATGACACAGAGAGGAGGAGGGGGACATGGATGAAGGGGCTGCTGCGGAGTATAATGCAGGACGGGAGCAGGGCTGAGGCTGGAGAGCAGAGGAGATGAAGGGACTGCGGGCAAAGGATGACACAGAAGAGGAGGGGGCCATGGATGAAGGGGCTGCTGCGGAGTACAGTGCAGGACGGGAGCAGGGCTGAGGCTGGAGAGCAGAGGAGATGAAGGGACTGCAGGCAGAGGATGACACAGAGAGGAGGAGGGCGCCATGGATGAAGGGGCTGCTGCAGAGTACAGTGCAGGACGGGAGCAGGACTGAGGCTGGAGAGCAGAGGAGATGAAGGGACTGCGGGCAGAGGATGACACAGAGAGGAGGAGGGCGCCATGGATGAAGGGGCTGCTGCGGAGTACAGTGCAGGACGGGAGCAGGGCTGAGGCTGGAGAGCAGAGGAGATGAAGGGACTGCGGGCAAAGGATGAGACAGAGAGGAGGAGGGGGCCATGGATGAAGGGGCTGCTGCGGAGTACAGTGCAGGACAGGAGCAGGGCTGAGGCTGGAGAGCTGAGGAGATGAAGGGACTGCGGGCAGAGGATGACACAGAGAGGAGGAGGGGGCCATGGATGAAGGGGCTGCTGCGGAGTACAGTTTAGGACGGGAGCAGAGCTGAGGCTGCTGAGCAGAGGAGATGAAGGGACTGCGGGCAAAGGATGACACAGAGAGGAGGAGGGGTACATGGATGAAGGGGCTGCTGCGGAGTATAATGCAGGATGGGAGCAGGGCTGAGGCTGGAGAGCAGAGGAGATGAAGGGACTGCGGGCAAAGGATGACACAGAGGAGGAGGGGGCCATGGATGAAGGGGCTGCTGCGGAGTACAGTGCAGGACGGGAGCAGGGCTGAGGCTGGAGAGCAGAGGAGATGAAGGGACTGCAGGCAGAGGATGACACAGAGAGGAGGAGGGCGCCATGGATGAAGGGGCTGCTGCAGAGTACAGTGCAGGACGGGAGCAGGGCTGAGGCTGGAGAGCAGAGGAGATGAAGGGACTGCGGGCAGAGGATGACACAGAGAGGAGGAGGGCACCATGGATGAAGGGGCTGCTGCGGAGTACAGTGCAGGACGGGAGCAGGGCTGAGGCTGGAGAGCAGAGGAGATGAAGGGACTGCGGGCAAAGGATGACACAGAGAGGAGGAGGAGGCCATGGATGAAGGGGCTGCTGCGGAGTACAGTGCAGGACGGTAGCAGGGCTGAGGCTGGAGAGCAGAGGAGATGAAGGGACTGCGGGCAGAGGATGACACAGAGGAGGAGTGGGCCATGGATGAAGGGGCTGCTGCGGAGTACAGTGCAGGACGGGAGAAGAGCTGAGGCTGCTGAGCAGAGGAGATGAAGGGACTGCAAGCAGAGGATGACACAGAGAGGAGGAGGGGGCCATGGATGAAGGGGCTGCTGCGGAGTACAGTGCAGGACGGGAGCAGGGCTGAGGCTGGAGAGCAGAGGAGATGAAGGGACTGCAGGCAAAGGATGAGACAGAGAGGAGGAGGAGGCCATGGATGAAGGGGCTGCTGCGGAGTACAGTGCAGGACGGGAGCAGGGCTGAGGCTGGAGAGCAGAGGAGATGAAGGGACTGCGGGCAAAGGATGAGACAGAGAGGAGGAGGTGGCCATGGATGAAGGGGCTGCTGCGGAGTACAGTGCAGGACGGGAGCAGGGCTGAGGCTGGAGAGCAGAGGAGATGAAGGGACTGCGGGCAGAGGATGACAGAGAGGAGGAGGGGGCCATGGATGAAGGGGCTGCTGCGGAGTACAGTGCAGGACGGGAGCAGGGCTGAGGCTGGAGAGCAGAGATGAAGGGACTGCGGGCAAAGGATGAGACAGAGAGGAGGAGGGGGCCATGGATGAAGGGGCTGCTGCGGAGTACAGTGCAGGACGGGAGCAGGGCTGAGGCTGGAGAGCTGAGGAGATGAAGGGACTGCGGGCAGAGGATGAGACAGAGAGGAGGAGGGGGCCATGGATGAAGGGGCTGCTGCGGAGTACAGTGCAGGACGGGAGCAGGGCTGAGGCTGGAGAGCAGAGGAGATGAAGGGACTGCGGGCAGAGGATGACAGAGAGGAGGAGGGGGCCATGGATGAAGGGGCTGTTGCGGAGTACAGTGCAGGACGGGAGCAGGGCTGAGGCTGGAGAGCAGAGGAGATGAAGGGACTGCGGGCAAAGGATGACACGTGGAGCTAGAGAGGAGGGGAACAGCGGCAGGTCAGGTGGAGGCAGGCAGGGAAGTAGAAGAGTAGAGCGTGCAAGCACTGCCATTTTGCGATGACCTCCGCCCTCCTCCTGCTATGCATGCTGGACACGAGTGCCAGCATGGCGTTATGATGACATTGGATACACAGACATCCCTGTATGCACCTGTGTGCACCCGGCAGCAGGGCTCTTTGAAGTGCGGGGCGACCACACTGATATGATTATATCAGTGCTGGTGTCTGGACCCCTGCAGGCAGCGGCTATTGCCAGGACAAGGATCTCTTTGATCCTTTTATCCTAGCAGTGTGACTCTCTACTGACATGGTAATTAACCATGTCAGCCTATAGTCACAGGCAATAGATGGACAGCTGTCCATCTTCTTTTGACATGCCCAGACTTTTCTTGTCCTGGGCATATCTGAACAGTGGGGGGATTATTATAAAGGGGGCCAACTATGTATGTGTGGAGGCACAATTATATTTATGTGCATGTGGACATATATAAGTGTGGGGACACATGGGGACATAGGCACATAAGGCAATACACTGTGTGCCAAATTATTAGGCAAATGAGTATTTTGATCACATGATATTTTTTATACATGTTGTCCTACTCCAAGCTGCATAGGCTTGAGAGCCAACTACCAATTAAGTAAATCTGGTGATGTGCATCTCTGTAATGAGGAGGGGGTGCTGACTAATGACATCAACACCCTATATGAGGTGTGCTTAATTATTAGGCAACTTCCTTTCCTTTGGCAAAATGGGTCAGAAGAGAGATTTGACAGGCTCTGAAAAGTCCAAAATTGTGAGATGTCTTGCAGAGGGATGCAGCAGTCTTGAAATTTCCAAACTTTTGAAGCGTGATAACCGAACAATCATGGGTTTCATGGCAAATAGCCAACAGGGTCGCAAGAAGCGTGTTGGCCAAAAAAGGCGCAAAATAACTGCCCATGAATTGAGGAAAATCAAGCGTGAAGCTGCCAAGATGCCATTCGCCACCAGTTTTGCCATATTTCAGAGCTGCAACGTGTGCGATACTCAGGGACATGGCCACGGTAAGGAAGGCTGAAAAACGACCACTTTTGAACAAGAAACATAAGCTAAAATGTCAAGAATGGGCAAAGAAATATCTTGACTGATCTTTCAAAGGTTTTATGGACTGATGAAATGAGAGTGACTCTGGATGGATCAGTAAAGGGCAAAGAACTCCACTCCGACTCAGACACCAGAAAGGTGTAGGTGGGGTACTGGTATGGGCTGGTATCATCAAAGATGAACTTGCGGGACCTTTTCGGGTTGAGGATGGAGTGAAGCTCAACTCCCAGACCTACTGCCAGTTTCTGGAAGACAACTTCTTCAAGCAGTGGTACAGGAAGAAGTCGGTATCGTTCAAGAAAAACATGATTTTCATGCAGGACAATGCTCCATCACATGCATCCAACTACTCCACGACGTGGCTGGCCAGTAAAGGTCTAAAAGAAGAAAAAATAATGACATGGCCCCCTTGTTCACCTGATCTGAACCCCATAGAGAACCTGTGGTCATAGAATCATAGAATCATAGAATGGTAGAGTTGGAAGGGACCTCCTGGGTCATCTGGTCCAACCCCCTGCTCAAAGCAGGATTCACTAGATCATCTCAGACAGATGTCTGTCCAGCCTCTGTTTGAAGACGTCCATTGAAGGGGAACTCACCACCTCTCGTGGCAGCCTGTTCCACTCATTAATCACCCTAACTGTCAAAAAGTTTTTTCTAATATCTAATCTGTGTCTCCTCCCATTTAGTTTCATCCCATTGCTTCTAGTCTTTCCTTGTGCAAATGAGAATAAAGATGATCCTTCTACAATGTGACAGCCCTTGACATATTTGTAGACAGCTATTAAGTCTCCTCTCAGTCTTCTTTTTTGCAAGCTAAACATTCCCAAATCCTGCAACCGTTCCTCATAGGACATGGTTTGCAGACCAGTCACCATTCTGGTCGCTCTTCTCTGAACTTGCTCCAGTTTGTCTATGTCTTTTTTAAAATGTGGTGCCCAAAACTGTACACAGTATTCCAGATGAGGTCTGACCAAAGAGGAGTAAAGACCGATAATGACTTCACGTGATCTAGACTGTATGCTTCTGTTAATACATCCCAGAATTGTATTTGCCTTTTTTGCTGCTGCATCACACTGTTGACTCATGTTCAGTCTATGATCTATTAGTATACCTAAGTCTTTTTCACATGTACTGTTGCTTAGCTCTATTCCTCCCATTCTGTATATGCTTTTTTCATTTTTATTGCCCAGATGTAGTACTTTGCATTTTTCCCTGTTAAAAACCATTCTGTTGGTTGCTGCCCACTGCTCCAGTTTATTTAGGTCTTTTTGAATCCTCTCTCTCTCTTCTCTAGTATTAGCTATCCCTCCTAGCTTTGTGTCATCAGCAAATTTAATCAGTTTACCCTCAATTCCTTCATCTAAATCATTGATAAAGATGTTGAACAATACAGGTCCCAGGACGGAGCCCTGTGGTACCCCACTTGAGACATTCATCCAGCTGGATGTGAAGCCATTTACAACCACCCTTTGAGTCCGATCACTAAGCCAGTTATGAATCCACCTAACAGTTGCCTGGTCCATTGCATACTTGGTCATTTTTTCAATAAGGATGGTGTGAGATACTTTGTCAAATGCTTTGCTGAAGTCAAGATATACTATATCTACAGCATTTCCCTGATCCACCCAGTCAGTGATTCTGTCATAGAAGGAAATTAAGTTAGTCTGACATGACTTGTTAGTTACAAACCCATGCTGACTCTGGTTAATCACTTCATTCTTATCCATGTACTTACATACATGTTGTTTAATAATTTGTTCAAAGATCTTTCCTGGTATAGAAGTCAGACTCACCGGCCTATAGTTCCCTGGGTCCACCTTCTTCCCCTTTTTGAAGATAGGAACAACATTTGCTCTTCTCCAGTCTTCTGGGACTTCTCCTGTTCTCCAAGAATTTTCAAAGATTATGGAGAGTGGTTCTAAAATTTCTTCTACGATCTCCTTCAGTACTCTGGGGTGTAATTCATCTGGACCTGGAGACTTGAACTCATTTATGTTAGCTAAATATTCCCTCACAATCTTTCTGTTTACTGATAACTTGGATTCCTCTATTCCTTTAAAAGGACAGTGAAGATCAGTTGATGTTACATTTTCTTTCTGAGAGAAAACAGATGCAAAATAGGAATTAAAAAGTTCGGCCTTCTCAACATCCTCTCTTACCATTTCTCCATTTTCATCCTGTAAAAATCCTATAGCATCTTTGACTTTTCTTTTACTTTTGACATACCCCCAAAATCCTTTTTTATTGCTTTTGACATCTCTTGCAAGCCTTAATTCATTGTCAGCTTTAGCTAACCTGATACGTGCCCTGCAGGATCTGCAGACTGCATTATAATCTTCTTTAGATATGCCTCCCTCTTTCCATTTAATAAACATTTCTTTCTTTCTTTTTAGCATGTGTTTAAGTTCTGTGTTCATCCATCCTGGTTTCCTTAAATGCTTCCCATTCTTCCTACTTTTTGGGATTGTTAACGATTGTGCTTTGAGAATCTCATTTTTAAAAATTTCCCATCCTTCCTGGACATTTTTATCCTTAAGGACATCCAGCCATTGGATCCCTCCTATTCTCTTTCTGAGTCTCTTAAAATCTGCCTTTCTAAAATCTAACCTTGAAGTTTGAGTCTTCACATGTCTTCCTCCTCTAGTTATCCAAAATTCTATAATAGCATGATCGCTGCCTCCTAGGGTCCCAGCCACCTTTACCTCCTCAACCATTTCCTCCCTGTTTATAAGGATTAGATCCAAAGTAGCAGATCCCCTTGTTTTCTCCCCTACCTTTTGGAAGATAAAGTTGTCAGCAAGAGAGGATAAGAATTTGCTTGACCTGTTAGTTTTACTTGAGAGAGATTCCCAACAAATGTCTGGATAGTTGAAATCTCCCATGACCACTACGTCATATTTTTTGGAGAACTTGGTCATTTGATACATAAAGAGTTCATCCATATCTTCAGCTTGCCCAGGTGGCCTGTAGTAAATGCCTACAATGGTGTCCTTTCCGTTGTTCTCTCCTTGTATTCTTACCCAAACAGTTTCCACAGAACTCCCAGTCTCTGAAGCTTCAATCTCTGTGCAGATATACACTTTTCTAACATACAATGCAACACCTCCTCCTCGTTTATCAAGTCTGTTTCTTGCAAATAAGTTGTATCCTTTTAGCCTTTTATTCCAATCATGTGTATCGTCCCACCAAGTTTCAGTGATTCCAATGACATCATATTCCTTTTCCTGCATTAGTAGTTCCAATTCTCCTTGTTTGTTGCCCATGCTTTGTGCATTTGTATAAAAACATTTTAGTTTGTGATTGGTTTCTCTTCCTCCCATATTTTTATTATCCATCATAAAATGTGAGATCTACAGGGAGGGAAAACAGTACACCTCTCGGAACAGTGTCTGGGAGGCTGTGGTGGCTGCTGCATGCAATGTTGATCGAAAACAGATCAAGCAACTGACAGAATCTATGGATGGAAGGCTGTTGAGTCTCATCATAAAGAAAGGTGGCTATACTGATCACTATTTTTTTGTTTTTGCATGTCAGAAATGTTTATTTCTAAATTTTGTGCACTGATATTGGTTTTCCTGGTGAAAATAAACAAGTGAGGTGGGATTATATTTGGTTTTTATTAAGTTTCCTAATAATTCTGCACAGTAATAGTTACCTACACAAACAGATATCCTCCTAAGAGAGCAAAATCTAAAAAAAAAAACACTCCAACTTCCAAAAATATTAAGCTTGGATATTTATGAGTCTTTTGGGTTGATTGAGAACATAGTTGTTGATCAATAATAAAAATAATCCTCTAAAATACAACTTGCCTAATAATTCGGCACGCAGTGTATATGCACATGCATATACAGGTACTTCTCACTAAATTAGAATATCAAAAAGTTACTTTATTTCAGTTCTTCAATACAAAAAGTGAAACTCATATTATATAGCGTCATTACAAACAGAGTGATCTATTTCAAATGTTTATTTCAGTTAAGGTTGATTATGGCTTACAGCCAATGAAAACACACAAGTCATTATCTCAGTAAATTAGAATATTTTATAACACCAGCTTGAAAAATTATTTTAAAATCTGAATTGTTGGCCTACTGAAATGTATGTTCAGTAAATGCACTCAATACTTGGTCGGGGCTCCTTTTGCATCAATGCGGCGTGGCATGGAGGCGATCAACTGTGACACTGCTGAGGTGTTATGGAAGCCCAAGTTGCTTTGATAGCAGCCTTCAGCTCATCTGCATTGTTGCGTCTGGGGTCTTTCATCTTCTTCTTGACAATACCCCATAGATTCTCTATAGGGTTAAGGTCAGAAGAGTTTGCTGACCAATCAAGCCCAGTGATACTGTTGTTTGTGAACCAGGTATTGGTACTTTTGGCAGTGTGGACAGTTACCAAATCCTGCTGGAGAATGAAATTTCGATCTCCAAAAAGCTTGTCAGCGGAGGGAAGCTTGAACTGCTCTAAAATTTCCTGGTAGACGGCTGCGCTGACTTTGGTCTTGATAAAACACAGTGGACCTTCGCCAGCAGATGACATGGCTCCCCAAACCATCACTAATTGTGGAAACTTCACACTAGACCTCAAGCAGCTTGGATTGTGACCTCTCCATTCTTCCTCCAGACTCTGGGACCTTGATTTCCAACACCTTGGAACACTGAGCAAAAGTCCAGGTCTTTTTCTCCTTGGCCCAGGTAAGACGCTTCTGGCGTTGTCTGTTGGTCATGAGTGGCTTGACACAAGGAATGCGACACTTGTAGCCCATGTCCTGGATACGTTTGTGTGTGGTGGCTCTTGAAACAATGACTCCAGCAGCAGTCCACTCCTTGGGAATCTCCCCCACATTTTTGAATGGCCTTTTCTCAACAATCCTTTCAAAGTTGTGGTTATCCCGGTTGCTTGTGCACCTTTTTCTACCACACTTTTTCCTTCCACTCAACTTTCCATTAATATGCTTGGATACAGCACTCTGTGAACAGCCAGCTTCTTTAGCAATGACCTTTTGTGGCTTAGCCTCCTTGTGTGGTGTGTCAATGACTGCCTTCTGGACATCTGTCAAGTCAGAAGTTTTCCCCATGATTGTGGAGCCTACTGAAACAGACTAAGGGACCTTTTTAAATGCTTAGGAAGCCTTTGCAGATGTTTTTTTGTTAATTATTCTAATTTTCTGAGATGACTTTTTTTGTGTTTTCATTGGCTTTAAGCCATAATCATCAACATTAACAGAACTAAACAATTGAAATAGATCACTCTGTTTGTAATGACTCTATATAATGAGTTTCCTTTTTTTTTATTGAAGAACTGAAATAAATTGACTTTTTGATGATATTCTAGTGAGATGCACCTGTGTATATATATGAATTCGCATACATGGTAGTATGAAAAAACATACAGTACAGACCAAAAGTTTGGACACACCTTCTCTTTTAAATATTTTTCTGTATTTTCATGACTATGAAAATTGTACATTCACACTGAAGGCATCAAAACTATGAATTAACACATGTGGAATTATATACTTAACAAAAAAGTGTGAAACAACTGAAAATATGTCTTATATTCTAGGTTCTTCAAAGTAGCCACCTTTTGCTTTCATGACTGCTTTGCACACTCTTGGCATTCTCTTGATGATCTTCAAGAGGTAGTCACCGGAAATGGTTTTCACTTCACAGGTGTGCACTGTCAGGTTTAATAAGTGGGATTTCTTGCCTTATAAATGGGGTTGGGACCATCAGTTGTGTTGTGCAGAAGTCTGGTGGATACACAGCTGATAGTCCTACTGAATAGACTGTTAGAATTTGTATTATGGCAAGAAAAAAGCAGCTAAGTAAAGAAAAACGATTGGCCATCATTACTTTAAGAAATGAAGGTCAGTCAGTGTGAAAAATTGGGCAAACTTTGAAAGTGTCCCCAAGTGCAGTTGCAAAAACCATCAAGCGCTACAAAGAAACTGGCTCACATGAGGACCGCCCCTGGAAAGGAAGACCAAGAGTCACCTCTGCTTCTGAGGATAAGTTTATCCGAGTCACCAGCCTCAGAAATCGCAGGTTAACAGCAGCTCAGGTTAGAGACCAGGTCAATGCCACACAGAGTTCTAGCAGCAGACACACCTCTTCAACAACTGTTAAGAGGAGACTTTGTGCAGCAGGCCTTCATGGTAAAATAGCTGCTAGGAAACCACTGCTAAGGACAGGCAACAAGCAGAAGAGACTTGTTTGGGCTAAAGAACACAAAGAATGGACATTAGACCAGTGGAAATCTGTGCTTTGGTCTGATGAGTTCAAATTTGAGATCTTTGGTTCCAACCACCGTGTGTTTGTGCGATGCAGAAAAGGTGAATGGATGGACTCTACATGCCTGGTTCCCACCGTGAGGCATGGAGGAGGAGGTGTGATGGTGTGGGGGTGCTTTGCTGGTGACACTGTTGGAGATTTATTCAAAATTGAAGGAATACTGAACCAGCATGGCTACCACAGCATCTTGCAGCGGCATGCTCTTCCATCCGGTTTGCGTTTAGTTGGACCATCATTCATTTTTCAACAGACAATGACCCCAAACACACCTCCAGGCTGTGTAAGGGCTATTTGACCAAGAAGGAGAGTGATGGGGTGCTACGCCAGATGACCTGGCCTCCACAGTCACCAGACCTGAACCCAATCGAGATGGATTGGGGTGAGCTGGACCGCAGAGTGAAGGCAACAGGGCAAACAAGTGCTAAGCACATCTGGGCACTCCTTCAAGATTGTTGGAAGACCATTTCTGGTGACTACCTCTTGAAGCTCATCAAGAGAATGCCAAGAGGGTGCAAAGCAGTCATCAAAGCAAAGGGTGGCTACTTTGAAGAACCTAGAATATAAGACATATTTTCAGTTGTTTCACACTTTTTTGTTAAGTATATAATTCCACATGTGTTAATTCATAGTTTTGATGCCTTCAGTGTGAATGTACAATTTTCATAGCATAGTCATGAAAATACGGAAAATCTTTAAATGAGAAGGTGTGTCCAAACTTTTGGTCTACTAATATATATATATATATATATATGTGCATACATATTTTAGGACACTTATCTTTACACTCTTTCCTCAGTTCGAAATGTAATTAAGAAATGGCAGTTAACAGCAACAGCAAGGAAGACCAAGCTAAATTTCAGTGAGAGCTGCTCGTAGGATTGCTGGAGAGGCAAATCAGAAACCCCCCTTGACTGCAAAAGACCTTCAGAAAGATATAGAAGATTCTTTAGTTGTTGCACATTTTTCAACTGTTCAGAGACACCTGCTCAAATATGGCCTTCATGAAAGAGTCATCAGAAGAAAACCTCTCCTGAGTCCTCACCATAAAATTTTGTGTCAGAAGTATGCAAAACAACATCTAAATAAGCCTGATGCATTTTGGAAACATGTTCTGTGGACTGATGAGGTTAAAATAAAACTCTTTGGCCACAATGATCAAAGGTATATGTGGAGAAAAAAGGGCACAGAATTTCAAGAAAAGAACACCTTGCCAACCATTAAGCCTGGAGGTGGATCAATCATGCTTTAGGGTTGTGTTGCAGCCAATGGCATGGGATTATTTCATGTGTAGAGAGAAGAATGGATTCAATGAAGTTTCAACAAATTCTTAATGCAATAACACCATCTGTAAAAAAAGCTGATGTTGAAAAGAGGATGGCTTCTTCAAATGGATAATGGATTCTAAACACATTTCAAAATCCACAATAGACAACCTCAAAGGCACAAGATGAAGGTTTTACAATGGCCCTTGCAGTCCTCTGATCTGAACATAATTGAAAATCTGTGGCTAGACCTCAAAATAGCAGTGCATGCAAGACGACCCAGGAATCTCACAAAACTGGAAGAATTTTCCAAGGAAGAATGGATGAAAATCCCTCAAACAAGAATTTAAAACCTCTTGTCTGGTTACAAAAAGCGTTTACAAGCTGTGATACTTGCAAAAGGTGGTGCTACTAGGTACTAACCAATCAGGGTGTCCAAACTTTTGCATCGGCCCATTTTCCGTTTTGTAATTTTGACCATGGATGTTTCAACCTTTACATGCCACTGTGAGTAAAGGGAATTAAGGAAGGATTCCTTATCTTAGACAAACAAGGGCTGTAACGACACATCTCAACCTGTATGGTCCTCACAGGGATGATGGACCTTCCCATAATGGCTTGCTATACTGTTGTAGCTTTTAACAAAAGTTATGTAACGCCACATGTAACCATAAAGTTCTTGACTGCATAATTCAGGAGAAATATTCATAAAGTGTTGTGCCTGTTATCTGATATATATACTTGTCATCAAGTTCTTGTTAAGTAAAGTAAAGTTTATTTTTGGACTTTGGTCTCCTTCATTTATCTCCATACCATCTGGACTGGGCCTGCCAAGTACAGTGGCAGCATACGGTCTTCAGAGTCGGGAAATATGACTCCACCAAATTAAAGTCTGTGTTGCAATGCGGCATTGGTGGATGGAACAAGACATGATGTCTCAGATGTGCTCGATTGGATTCAGGTCTGGGGAATGGACAGGCCATTCCAAAGCATCAATGCCTTCATCATGCAGGAACTGCTGACACACTCCAGCCACATGAGGTCTGGCATTGTCCTGCATTAGGAGGAATCCAGGGCCAACCGCACCAGCATATGGTCTCACAAGGGGTCTGAGGATCTCATCTCGGTAACTAATGGCAGTCAGGCTACCTCTGGCGAGCACATAGAAGACTATGTGGCCCTACAAGGAAATGCTTCCCCACACCATTATTGACTCACTGCCAAACCGGTCATGCTGGAGAACGTTCTCCACAGCATCTCCAGACTCTGTCACGTCTGTCACATGTGTGCAGTGTGAACCTGCTCTCATCCGTGAAGAACACAAGACGTCAATGTGGAATCTGCCAATCTTGGTGTTCTCTGGCAAATGCCAATGACCCTTTACCATGTTGTACTAGAAGCACAACACCTACTTGTGGACTTCAAGCCTTCATACCACCCTCATGGAATCTGTTTCTGACAGTTTGAGCTGACAAATGTTAGTGGCCTGTTGAAGGTCATTTTGCAGGGATCTTGCACTGCTCCTCCTGTTCCTCCTTGCACAAAGGAGGAGGTAGCGGTCCTGATGCTGGGTTGTTGCCCTCCTACGGCCCCCTCCACATCTCCTCGTGTACTGACCTGTCTCCTGGTACAGTATATGCTCCATGCTTTGGACACTGTGCTGACACACAGTTACCCTTCTTGCCACAGCTCTCATTAATGTGCCATCCTGGATGAGCTGCACTACATGAGCAACTTCTGTGGGTTGTAGACACCGCCTCATGCTACTGTACCTCTAGGGGTGAGAGCAATGATAAAATGCAAAAGTGACCAAAACAGCCAAAAAGGATGAGAACAGAGAAATGTTTTGCAGAACCACTCCTTTATTGGGGGTATCTTGCTAATTGCCTATCATTTCTACCAGTTGTCTGTTCCATTTACACAACAGCAGGAGAAATTGATTCACAATCAGTGTTGCTTCATAACTGGACAGGTTGATTTCACAGAAGTGTGATTGACTTGGAGTTACATTGTGATGTTTAAGTGTTCCCTTTACATTTTTGAGTAGTGTACTTAACAGCCCCATACATGAGATAAGTGTTGGTTGAACGGTCATTTGGCAGATGGCTATTTTTCCCGACTCCCCCATACACACAAATATTCCAGCTTTCTTGGGGTCTGTATGAGAGAGTCACCTCCAGACTCCTCTAGCGGAGGATTATCTACAGGAAAAACAAACAATTAGCCTCCAAAATTGAGGATGCCAGATCCTTCTCTGCCCTGACATCATCTGTCGCGAGGCCCCCAAATACATTATATAGTCAGCCAACCCCCAATTCATTACATGCAACTTTAGTCTAATGTATATGGGGGCTTTAAAATGTAACTCATTTGACGCTGCCTCTGTCCCGGCCTAATAGACTTTCGTACATTGCAGGTTAAGACACCATTATTAGGTATTTAAGTATCATAGTAACTAGGCAGCCTTATACTGTCGAGTACTTGGGGAGGAGGGGCATTCAGCTGAACTCTGTCACACCTTCCGAGATGCCATGTTTGCTTTTGACAGCAGCAAGTGGTTAAACTGCCAGGGTTGGTGTAGCAGCCGTACCTGTGCCATCCCTGCGGTGAACATCTATGTTCTGCTGCTCAAAGGATTTAATTATTTTAAAACAAATGTTTAATGTGTTAGAAAATAACAAAATTTGTCTTATGCTGTTTGCTTGTTTTTTCTTTTTATAAAAATTGTTGGTGCCAATTTTCTTTTGAAAAATTTTAATTTCTGCTTTTTTTCTGGTGTTTTTCTTGTAATATAGGAAAGCCTAAGGCCAGAAATAAACCCCATAAAAAACTGTACATGGAGACTTTGGTATCAAATAATTTCTGTCCGCAATATTTGTGTAAACAAAAAAGGTTTTCTAAATACATCAAAGTTCTGTGTGTGAATCAGACATGAGATCTAACGTGATAGAAGATTACAGTCTGGGGAAGACGGGAAACATTCATATAGACGGCCGGTGGTGATGTAGTCAGTGACGGACTCTGGCCAAATATGTTTCTGGAGCCGTAGTAGAAGATGAAGATGTCGTCATCATCATGAAGTAGTTATTTCTCATGTCACGTGTAATGAATATCTCCTGCAGTATTGCTAATGCCGATTCCAGTGTCCATAAATGAGATGACAATTAGCAATAAGGAAGATGAGTCTATAAGAAACGTGTTCAGCTGCAGACTCCGAGGAAGAAACTGCTTGTTGGCTGTGTTCTAAAATATATTTGTTTTATTAGCAGATATAAAGAAGAAAACTAAATAGTGTAAAATAATAAATCTCCTCATATGTTTCCCTAATTATCTCCAGTAATTGTATTATTAAACAGGATTTTTATGATGTTACATCTACTTATCTTCTTTTCATTCAGGTCTCTACAATATTCGATCTGCTTAGTGACAATCTTCTATATAAGAGAATTTTCCTTATGGACCCATCAAAACTGGATATGGATAAGGACAAGATGGCAGAGAAAATATTACACCTCACCCTAGAGATCCTCTTCCGGCTTACTGGAGAGGTGAGAGATTCTGATGACGTCACATTACATCATTCTTATCTATGGGAATAACAGATGGACAGAACTGGAGAGGTGAGGACTCTGGAAATGTCTGGAGGGAGATTTATTAATGTGTGTCTCCATAATCAGGATTACACAGTAGTGAAGAAGACCTCTAGTGAGCGCTGTCAGGACCCTGTGTCTGAGGAATGGGCGAGACCCCTGAGCCCAATCACAGGACCTCCATCTCACCCCCTGATACATGAGGTCATCAATGACCAGAAGATCCTAGAACTCACCTACAAGATGATTGAGCTACTGACTGGAGAGGTGACACTGCTGGGACATTATACAGTAACGCTATGAAGGGATTGCAGTGATGACATTATTATTGTATGTGTCAGGTTCCTATAAGGTGTCAGGACGTCACCATCTATTTCTCTATGGAGGAGTGGGAGTATTTAGAGGGACACAAAAATCTGTACAAAGACATCATGATGGAGGTTCCCCAGCCCCTCACATCTCCAGGTAATAGACAGGACTAAATACACACGGCCTATAATTATCTGTATGTAAAGAATGAATTCAGTCCCTGTATGTGTTTCCTCCAGATCTATCCATTAAGAGGACAACACCAGAGAGATGTCCCCGTCCTCTTCTTCCACAGGACTGTAAACAAGAAGATCCCAATGTTCCTCAGGATCATCAGGTAGATGGGGAGAAGGTGTCATGAGATCTCCCCTATGATGTGTAGACGGCTGTGAAGGTCTTGTGCTCAGTCTTGTTTTATCCACCAGTATTATATGCAGGGCCGGCGTCAGCACCCAGCACACCCAGGCAAATGCCGGGGCCCTGAGCAGGCGGAGGGACCCACTCGCCGTCGGGCTCCCCGCTGCCCTATGGGAGCCGTGAACGGAGGAGAGCGGTGTCAGCGCCTGCTCTCCCCCCGCTTGCTCAGGGCCCCGGCACAATACTTACCCCTCCCCTTGCCTCCGCAGCAGCTCCTGCATCCTCCGCAGCTGCTGCACTGTGGCGTCTCAGGTCAGAGGGCGCGGTGATGTCTCAGGTCAGAGGGCCCGGTGACATCTTTACACCGCACTCTCTCCTGCGCAGTCACAGCGCAGAGCGGGATGAGGCCGGTGACACAGGAGTCCGAAGCAGCGGCCGCAGGTGAGGAGTGAGGTGTGTATTTGATTTTTTTTTTTAATTGAATGGAGGCCTGTGGCAGTATAAGGGAGGGGGGTGAGGTGGGGGTGTGTGACATCCTGCATGGGGCATTTTATGGGGAGGGTGAGGTGGGGGTGTGTGACATCCTGCATGGGGCATTTTATGGGGAGGGTGAGGTGGGGGTGTGTGACATCCTGCATGGGGCATTATATGGGGAGGGTGAGGTGGGGGTGTGTGACATCCTGCATGGGGCATTATATGGGGGGGGTGAGGTGGGGGTGTGACATCCTGCATGGGGCATTATATGGGGGGCTGAGGTGGGTGTGTGTGACATCCTGCATGGGGCATTATATGGGGAGGGTGAGGTGGGGGTGTGTGACATCCTGCATGGGGCATTATGTGGGGGGGGTGAGGTGGGGGTGTGTGACAACCTGCATGAGGCATTATATGGGGGGGTGAGGTGGGGGTGTGTGACATCCTGCATGGGGCATTATATGGGGGGTGAGGTGGGGGTGTGTGACATCCTACATGGGGCAATATATAGGGGGGTGAGGTGGGGCTGTGTGACATCCTGCATGGGGCATTATATGGGGGGGTGAGGTGGGTGTGTGTGACATCCTGCATGGGGCATTATATGGGGAGGGTGAGGTGGGAGTGTGTGACATCCTGCATGGGGCATTATATGGGGGGGGTGAGGTGGGGGGGTGACATCCTGCATGGGGCATTATATGGGGAGGGTGAGGTGGGGGTGTGTGACATCCTGCATGGGGCATTATATGGGGAGGGTGAGGTGGGGGTGTGTGACATCCTGCATGGGGCATTATGTGGGGGGGGTGAAATGGGGGGGTCTGACATCCTGCATGGGGCATTATGTGGGGGGGGTGAGGTGGGGGGGTCTGACATCCTGCATGGGGCATTATATGGGGGGGTGAGGTGGGTGTGTGTGACATCCTACATGGGGCATTATATGGGGGGGGGTGAGGTGGGGGTGTGTGACATCCTGCATGGGGCATTATAAGGGAGGGGGGTTGTGACAGCATGCATGGGGCATTATAAGAGAGGGGGTGTGTGTAACATCCTGCATGGGGCATTATAAGCGTGGGGGGTGTGTGACATCCTGCATGGGGCATTATAAGCGAGGGGGGTGAGTGACATCTTGCATGGGGCATTATAAGGGAGGGGGGTGTGTGACATCCTGCATGAGACATTATAAGGGAGGGGGGGTGACATCCTGCATGGGGCATTATAAGCGAGAGGGGTGTGTGACATCCTGCATGGAACATTATAAGGGGGGGGGTCTGACATCCTGCATGGGGCATTGTAAGTGAGGGGGGGTGACATCCTGCATGGGGCATTATAAGGGAGGGGGGGTGTGACATCCTGCATGGGGCATTATAAGGAAGGGGGGTGTATGACATCCTGCATGGGGCATTATAAGGGAGGGGGGGTGTATGACATCTTGCATGGGGCATTGTAAGGGAGGGGGTCTGTGTGACATCCTGCATGGGGTATTATAAGGGGGGGGTGACATTCTACATGGGGAATTATGTGGGGGGAACAGCCTGCGTGGGGCATTATATGGGGGGAACAGCCTGCATGGAGTGTTATATCGGGGCCAGTATCCTGCATGGAGCGTTTCATGGGGGCCAGTATTCTGTATGGAGCATTTTATGGGGGCCAGTATGGAGCATTATATGGGGGCCAGTATTCTGTATGGAGCGTTATATAGGGGCCAGTATCCTGTATGGAGCGTTATATGGGGGCCAGTATCCTGTATGGAGCGTTGTATGGGGGCCAGTATTCTGTATGGAGCGTTATATGGGGACCAGTACCTGTATGGAGGGTTATATGGGCGCCAGTATTCCGTATGGAGCGTTATATGGGGACCAGTATTCCGTATGGAGCTTTATATGGGGGCCAGAATTCTGTATGGAGCATTTTATGGGGGCCAGTATTCTGTATGGAGCATTATATGGGGGCCAGTATTCTGTATGGAGCGTTATATGGGGGCCAGTATCCTGTATGGAGGGTTATATGGGCGCCAGTATTCCGTATGGAGCGTTATATGGGGACCAGTATTCTGTATGGAGTGTTATATGGGGGCCAGTATTCCTTATAGAGCTTTATATGGAGCCAGTATTCTGTATGGAGCATTTTATGGGGGCCAGTATTCTGTATGGAGCGTTATATGGGGGCCAGTATCCTGTATGGAGCATTTTATGGGGGCCAGTATACTGTGTGGAGAGATTCACTGTTTTCTGAGCTATTGTGGAATTTACAATAGATATCACTCATGTAATGTAAGAAGTGAAATCTTCGGCATTGTACTATATATATATTTCTCTGCGGTATCTGTGCATCATGAATCATGGTATGTGTTAAAGGGGCCCACTGAGACTCTTTCCCCCGGGGCCCAGAAAAACCTGGAGCCGGCCCTGATTATATGTTTTATACTTGTGTAATGAGAACGGTGGAGATGGCAGGATTAGAGCTGATCATAGATGGGACTTCTCCATCTGTTTGTGACTTTTACAATATTTGTTTCAGGGTGAAGATCTGACCCATATTAATACTACAGAGACATATGTGAGGGGTGATGAGCGGTGTAAAGAGGAGATTCCTACATATGACTACCCAGGTGAGTAGTAACCACTAAATGCAGAGAAGTCACAGATTCTTCTCAGTCACCGGCTGTGGCTGCTTTATCGGTGGTGTAGTCCGACCGTATCACAATCGTGTGATCACCATTCTTCCTCTAGACCACAACATTCTCCCCTACACAAAACTGTTAACCCCTTTCTGACATTGTCCTTAAGGTCCCTGTGCCCTGGACCTTATGGACCAGGTACGTATTATTACTACATGGCCATCGCACCCGCACACAGGCTGTGCGGGCGCAATCTCCGCCCGTGTCAGCTGATTCTGACAGCTGACACTCGGCACGCAGTGCCCGCACCGTTCCCAGCACTTTAACCCCCTAAATGCTGCAATCGATGTGATTGCAGCATTTAGCGAGTGAGCAGAGGGACAGCAGCGGGGTCACAACATCCGGGTCATGACAACATCCGGGTCACCAGCCCCAGCAAGTTAGTTTGATCATGCGCAGTGCATGATCAAAGTAACTTGTGTCTGCAGAGCTGACAGTTTATTAGTTATAGCAGTGATCCTGCACTGCTATGTCTTATAACTGCGATCAGCCTGTTGTAAAAATATATTTAAAAAATATATTTTTGCAACATATATTAAAAATAATATATGAAAAAAACCAAAACAATAAAAGCACACATATTTGGTATTTCAGCGTCCAGACGACCTGACCTATAAAGCTGTCCCACTAGTTAACCCCTTTAGTGAACACCGTAAAAGAAAAAAAAATAAGCAAAAAACGGTGCTTTATCATCATATTGCCAAACAAAAAATGGAATAAAACGCGATAAAAAAGCCGCCATACAGCTCCATCAGACGAAAAATAAAAAAGTTATAGCTCTCAGAATAAAGCGATGCAAAAAAAAAAAAAATAATCATTTTTATTGTGTAACAGCGCCAAAACCTAAAAAACAATATAAATGTAGTGCGGCTGTAAACGTACTGACCCGAATAATAATGCGATCTTATAAATTTTTCCACACGTGGAACGGCATAAAAAGAACTCCAATAAAACAATTCCCGAATTGGTGTTTTTTGTTTATTCTGCCTCCCAAAAATCGGAATAGAAAGCGATCAAAAAATGTCACGTGCCCAAAAATGGTACCAATAAAAACATCAACTTGTCCCGCAAAAAACAAGCCATCACATGACTCTGTTGGCCGAACTATGGAAAAATTATAGCTCTCAAAATATGGCGATGCAAAAACTTTCTGTGCTGCTGAATGTGCTCATATGGTCCCTACAAGACCAGGTCCAGTCTTTGTGGCCAAACTTCACTTTTATGATTGATAACATTAAATGTGCAGTGAGGGCCGACTACACAAAAAACATTACACCTGTGCCATGATATATCTCTAAGCTGTGCGTGGCTGATGGCTGTAATATACATTTATTCACGCCTGCAGGAGATGTGTTGGCTCCAGCCCTGGTTTCATGGATTCACTCCACGTCATAAATTCCATTATGTTTTCAATCCTAAGGAATTCAGATTACTGCACAATCTCTCCTGAAATGGGGGCGCTAATACTTTCTCTACTCTTATAGTCAGGACTCATAGTAGCCCCAATGGTCCACCATAAATGAGTGCAATTCTGGTTTAATGTTGGAGTTCTCCCCTCATACATACGTTGTTGTTGGGGATGTAACATAGAATAAAAAAATATGTCTTTTTTTATAGGTTTATTCTGTATGAAAGTTTGATTTGTGGTTGCATCAGCCTGCCTCACTTATGTGAGTCTGTAACTCCCTGGTAGTCTTTAAAAAATAGATCTCCATTGTCTCTTCCAAATGCCCGAGATCTAAATTTAAGACACCTCAGCTCTGCAGTATTATAAAAAGTTATTTTTAAATTTCTAATATTTCTTCTTGAAACTCATCAGACAGAAAGTATTGTCCCTTAGGCTGAGTTCACACGATGCGTTTTTAATGCGTTTCCGCGGCGTTTTTGCAGTTGCGGAAACGCATGAAAAACGCATGGTAGAAGGGCAGCAATGTTCTCCAATTGAAATCCGCATGTGCTGTGCCCATGATGCGGATTTTTCCGCAGCGTAAACGCTGCGCTCAAAAATCCGCAGCATGTCAATTAATTTTGCGGAAACGCTGCTTTTTTGGCGCCATTGACTTGCATTAGACCGCATGGAATCCGCATTACTGTATATGTTGATGCGCTTTTCATGCGGTCTAATGTGCGGATAGTACCCGGGTGTGGATGAGAGGAATCTCATCCAGACCCAGGTACCATTAAAAAAAAAAGAATAAAATAAAAAATATATATATACTTACCTTCTGACGACCCGCGCAGCGCTCCTGCTTGGTTCCCGGCACTTCGCGGTTGAATGAAGAAGGACCTTCGCTGACGTCAGAGTCATGTGACGGGTCACGTGACGCTGACGTCGGCAGGTCCTTCAGTCCTCACTGCCGGTAGCCGGACCGAGCGAAGCAGGACACCGGGGGCCATCAGAGGGTAAAGTATATATTTATTTTTTATTTTTTGAAATTCACACACTATATAAATCCATGCAGTTTGCATGGATTTATATAGTGTGAAGTTGACAAGCACTTTCCAAGTGATGCTAAAATCGCTTGGGAAGCGCTTGTCAACCCGCATGCGGAAATGAAAGTGAAGACCGCTTCACATCCGCATGTCCCTGGCAGGAAACCGCATGTACAATCCGCATGCGTTTTTTCCTGCCAGGGAGATGCAGAAACGCTCAGGAAAAAATCCTGAGCATTTCTGCATCGTGTGCACATACCCTTACGATAGTTTAGATTCCCAAGAGCCACCGAGCCCCATACTCCAATTACCCCAGAGAGGTTTCACCACTAGTTACTCATTTTTCTCTGATGGAGACTGTTGAGTTTGATCATTTCAGTAGATGTGTTATTGTCTATAGTCAGTTTTTGACTATAGTAGTTAGTGCCCAAATTTCTCTGATTTAACCCCTTCCCGCAGCCAGTTTTGTGTTCCTATCTGGGCCCATTTTTCAAATCTGACGTGTGTCACTTTATGTGGTGATAACTTTGAAATTCTTCTCAAAGGATAATAGGAAACAAATGGACCTTACAAATTATTTTCCTTGAATCCTACAATACCCGATATACGGTTGTACACTACTGTCTGGGCACATGGCAGGTTAAGAAGGGAAGGAGCGACATTTAGCTATTTGAATGCAGATTTTGCTGGGATAGTTTGCAGACACAATATATTGGGGACACTGTTCGTGGTCACCTGGCAGCTCAAAAGATGGCCACCACAAACAGGCTTGGCGCTATCTACTCCATTTTCCAGATCCCAGGGTTTGCCTTGCTCATCATCTTTTAACCCCTCTACATGGATTTGGACTTACACAGAGACCCCTAGGCTTGGGCCACTGTGTTACCTGCTGTTCTGTGGTGTGAGATGGGAAGAATAGTCAGATAGCCGGGTCAGAACCAGGAGGGCAGAGAACATAAAAAATCAGAAGACACAAGAGTAGTCAGTAAACGGGCCGAGGTCACAACAGAAACAAATACACAAGCCGGGAGCTGAGCACACAGGACTGAACCAGAGGAGAACAAGGCTGTATCTGGCAGCTTCCGGCAATATGCTTCCAGCTTTAGTAGGGTGCGGTGCTTTCCAGTTGGCTGAAGCAGGGAGCAGATTACTCCAGCTGGACAGCACACACCCCCATACTGCCAGACTGGATGGTACTACTGGTCCCAGGCACCCTAATCTTACTGGCTGGACAGGGCCTGTGCCTCCCAGAGCTTCTGGTTCTGACGTCTCCTCCATCACCAGCGCCGCCTGCAGGATGAATAAGGCGGCTCCTGGTGAGAGAAGCAGACTTCACAGGAGCAGATCCCAGAGGAGATGGGACCCACCATTTATAGAAGCCCTAATATGACAAAATGTCAGAAAACCAGAGCAGTAGAAATCCACATAAAGTGACTCCATTTTGGAAATTATAACCTTGAATGATATAATCTTTAGAAGTAGTGTGATTATTTTGATTCCACATCCTAAAAAAAAAAAGAAGAAAAGAGAGGCGCTCCTGTGTATACCCGGTGATCTTTGAGGGGAGGAAACCGGAAAATAGATTGACTAACCTTGTGTGGTTGCGCACCGCTGCAAAACCACGGATTAAGGCTCCGGCGTGAACCGCACCCCGCACGGGTCTTAGGCTGACCGGCTGACAGAATCACATGGGGTGTGACATCACCGCGGGTCCTTGTAAACGGTTAATAAGCTGATATCTGCAGCCCCCAACCGCCCACCCAAGAGGGAATCAAGAATACAAAGTTGCTGTGGATTTCAATGGGGCGCAAGGTGACGGCAGGCCGGGGTATTTGTTACTCCATCATTTTTTTTATTAATCAAATGGCTTCACAACATGTTTCGGCTAATGCCGCCTTCATCAGGTGATGGCCAATATTACCACACAAGCACTTTATATAGAAGTTTAAAGAATTAACCAGCAGGTGCCAACAATTGACCAGTTAACCCTCAAATCCCCTTTCTAAGGGCCAACCTGACTTGGCTGATAACAGAGACAAAACATCAACACTAAAATAAAACTACATGAAAAAAACTATATATACAAATAAAAGAAGAATATAAAAAGAGTAAAGGCTGCATATATTCATAATTACACTCATATTAAAAACCTAATAAAAATAAATATCCACTAGATTTTTCAATTCTACATAAATTATATAACTTACTTAATAATATTTTCAAGTCAGAGATTCAAACCTTCCGGGGATAAAGTTCCCAACTTATAGATCCAATAATTTTCCCGGTTTACCAACCTTTTCTATCTATCATGCACCGTGTCAGATATATGATCAATAATCGTAAGGTGCAGATATTTTGGATCTTTCTGATCTTCTAAGAAGAAGTGCTTTGACAACTATGGAACAAATCTCCATTTCTAATATTCTGCCGATGTTTATTTAGCCTGGCGCACATTGGTTGTATGGTGCGACCTACATACTGTAGGCCACATGTGCACTCCAACAAATATATCACACTAGATGGTGGCCCGATTCTAACGCATCGGGTATTCTAGAATATGTATGCGGCCGACCGGGCGCAATCACCAAAGCAGTTTTTAAATTTGGCGGCAATATCGGTGATTGGTCGCAGGCAGCGGCCGCGACCAATCAGCAAACCGTGTTAGTGAGGACTGGAGAGCGTGTTTAAATTTGGCACCAAAATCGCTGATTAGTCGCGGCCGGCAACCGTGACCAATCAGCAAAGCGGTGTTAAAATTTGGCGCCTATATCTCTGATTGGTCACGGCCGGTGGTCGCGACCAATCAGCAGAGCGGTATTTAAATTTGGCGCCAATAATGGTGATTAGTCGCGACCGGCAACCGCGACCAATCAGCAGAGCGGTGTTTAAATTTGGCGCCAATATCGCTGCTTGGTTGCGGCCGGCCACCGCGACCAATAAGCTAAGCGGTGTTTAAATTTGGCGCCAATAATGCTTATTGGTCGCGGCCGGCGACCGTGACCAATCAGCAGAGCGGGGTTTAAATTTGGCGCCAATACTGCTGATTGTTTGCGGGCGGCGGCCGCAACCAATCAGCGAACCGTGTTAGTGAGTACTGGAGAGTGTGTTTAAATTTGGCGCCAAAATCGCTGATTAGTCGCGGCCGGTGGTTGCGACTAATCAGCAGAGCGGTGTTTAAATTTGGCCCCAATACTGCTGATTGTTCGCTGCCGGTGACCGGGACCAATCAGCAGAGCGGTGTTTAAATTTGGCGCCAATAATGCTGATTAGTCGCGGCCAGCATCCGCGACCAATCAGCAGAGCGTTGTTTAAATTTGGCGCCAATCTCGCTGATTGGTCGCGGTCGGCTGGCACCGACCAATCAGCAGAGCGTTGTTTAAATTTTGTGCCAATCTCGCTGATTGGTCGGCTGGCGGCTGCGACCAATCAGCAGAGCGTTGTTTAAATTTGGCGCCAATAATGCTGATTGGTTGCGGCCGGCGACCGCGACCAATCAGCACAGCAGTGTTTAAATTTGTTGGCAAGATCGCTGATTGGTCGCGAGCAGCGTCCGCGACCAATCAGCACAGCAGTGTTTAAATGTGGCGCCAAGATCGGTGATTGGTCGCGGCCGCTTTTTAAATGTTGCGCCCAAATCGGTGATTGGTCGCGAGCAGCGTCCGCGACCAATCAGCACATCAGTGTTTAAATTTGTCGGCAAGATCGCTGATTGGTCGCGAGCAGCGTCCGCGACCAATCAGCACAGCGGTGTTTAACTTTTGCGCCAAGATCACTGATTGGTTGCGGCCGGAGAGAGCGCAACCAATCAGCGAATCATATTGGTGAGGACCGGGGAGCGGAATCGTATTGGTGAGGACCGGGGAGCGGAGCTGCCTGTGCAGCTACTTCCGCTGCGAGAAGCCGGGAGATGAGCGACTGCTCGCAGCAGAAGTATTCCGACCAGCAGCGCCGCTCCCCGGTCCTCCCTTGACACCCTAGCCGCATGGATGTCAGCGCCGCTGCCTGTGCGGCTACTTCCGCTGCGAGAAACCGGGATATGAGTGGCTGCTCGCAGCAGAAGTATCCCGACCCGCAGCGCCGCTCCCCGGTCCTCCCTTCCGCATGGAGGTCAGCGGCGCCGGCGGTCAAAGTCCTTCTGCTGCTACTGGCCGGGAGATGAATGCCTCGCGCCGGTCATCTCCCGGCTGCATCTCCGTCCCGCAGATGAGCCGCTAACGGCCACCATCTTTTTTCTGAAACCCCGCGTCGCTGATTGGCCTCTGCCGGACCAATGAGCGACGCGGGATTTCCTGGACAGACAGACAGACAGACAGATGGGATAAGACGATTATATATATAGATATGACGACTGGTAGTCTGTCCGGCATCTAATCTGAAAAGTCTCCCCCGTGGTGGGCAAACTAAAAGTTTTTGTTCCATTATTAATGATCCCACAACAGACACATCTTGATGTTCTACATCTAAAGCACCCATCCCCCCTTCCTTGGTTTATATTTTTATACTTTATATAATTCTTAGTCAGTGATGTGGAGCTAGGCGCTAACACATTTTTCAGATTCTGACACCTCTAATATATAATCCTTGGTTTGGCCGGCAGTTGCTTGCCCAAAATCGGATCACCGGATAAAATGAACCAATACGTCTTCAATAGGTTATGAAGAATAACTATATTGGCTAAATGTTGTAACGAGACTATACTCAGCACTCAATGGTTTAATAGTCTCATTATTTACCACAGTGGTAGGTCCGGCCAGATTCCCCTTATTGTTTATCATTTCCAAGCATTTTTCTTGGGATAAACATTTGGCTTTCTTATATACATCACTGAATAATTTGTCAGGATATCCCTGTTCCCTGAATCTCATCTTTAAAATCCTAGATTCATTAATAAAATCCACATCTCTACTACAATTTTTCCTAATTCTCCAATACTGTCCATAGGGAATATTACGCACCCAGGCTGGAAGATGGCTGCTATCATATGCTAGGTAACTATTCACATCCACCTGAAATGCTTGATGGTGATTATCTATCCTTCTGGGTTTTTTTGAATCAGGACGTCAAGGAATTGAATACTTAAACTGGATATATTAGATGAAAAAGTAAGACCCCGTGTATTATTATTTAATTCAGATACAAATATAGATGCTTCCTCATGGGTACCGGTCCTGACAAAGAAAAAATCATCTATAAATCTCCTAAAGAGACATATATGTCTAGTATATAGATGGGACTGTACGATGAAGACAGACTCAAACCTCCCCATAAATAAATTAGCATAGCTAGGGGCGAATCTCGTCCCCATCGCACAACCTCTCATCTATGTCTAGTATATAGATGGGACTGTACGATGAAGACAGACTCAAACCTCCCCATAAATAAATTTGCATAGCTAGGGGCGAATCTCGTCCCCATCGCACAACCTCTCATCTGTTTATATGTGGTCCCTTCAAATGAAAAAATATTATTGTTTAAGATAAACTCAATACTTTCTAATAAGAACCTTTTCTGTTCCAAAAATATAGAGGTATCTGAACACAAATAATGATCAATAGCCTCTAAACCCAAAATATGTGTAATGTTGAAGTATAAGGAACTCACAAAAAACATAATAATGATAATCTTTTTATTTATATAGTGCCAGTATATTCCGCAGCACTTTATAACTCAGACAATTTACAGACATTATCATCACTGTCCCCATTGGGGCTCACAATCTACATTCCCTATCAGTCTTTGGAGTGTGGGAGGAAGCCGGAGAACACGGAGGAAACCCACACAAACACCGGGAGAACATACAAACTCCTTGCAGATGTTGTCCTTGGTGGGATTTGAACCCAGGACCCCCGTGCTGCAGTGCTAACCACTGAGCCACCATTCCGCCCTCCTCCTAGGGAGGTAAATCCCTCAACAAGCTAATAAAATGTGAAGAATATTTTAAATAAGATTCAAGCCTAATCCCATATTTTTGTAAAAACAAATCGACATAATTTGATAAATTAGCTGTAATAGATTTTATCCCCGAAATGATGGGGCGACCAGGGGGATTGGTAGTACTTTTATGGGTCGGAAATAAAAATAAGGGGTCTGAAAAAATTATATATCCAAAAATCTTTTCTCTCTCACATCCAAGATCCCCTCCCTAAGGGCCCCCTTAGTTAAGTTTTTATATTCCATAAAGATGGTGACAGAATTATCACAATCTAATTTATTATAATAATCAGTATCACTGAGTATCCGCAAACCTTCTCCAGTGTACTAACCCCGATTCATCACCACAATACCACCCCCCTTATCAGCTTCCTTAATAATTATTCCTTTATTCTTCCGTAAACTAGAGATGGCTTGTCTTTCTGGAGCCGTCAGGTTATCCCTCTTTTTAATACGAGTAAAAGTGCGAATGTCTTTTAAAATCTATTGCTGAAAAGTCTCGAGATGACTTCCCTTATGGTGAGTAGGATAAAAATGAGATTTACCACCTAGTGGAATATGGTGGAAACCCATAGCTGGCACATGATTTTCGACTCCATTATTAGCAAGGGGTATACTGGCGTTTATTGATTTACGTTTTTCTTCAATAATAAAGTGATGTTTTAACGTCAATTTCCTAAAGTACTCATTCAAATCTACATATAAATTGAAAACATTCAAACTTGAAACAGGTCAAAAAGAGAGTCCTCTACTCAATAGTGAGATCTCCCCCTCAGATAAGGTGTGGTGAGACTGGTTAAAACTGCATACTGCTTTGTCTTTTTAATTAGCAAATCCTACAGGGCTGCTATTTTTTGGGATGGCTCTACCTCGCCCCTACATCCCTGATATTTCTTTTTCTTTTTGGTTGGCGAGCTTGGGCCGGCTGAAAAAACTGTGGGATTTTTGTATCATAAAGGACCGCTGTGTTTCTTTTTACCATTGAGAGGCGGTGCAGTTTCATCAGTTAATATTACAGCTGGTGATATCAATTATATTGAAGAAGTTATATTTTGTGGAGGTGGTAGCTTCACTGATTTATCAGTGGAACCTTCCTCTAATGATGTATGCCCTACACTTAATGACTGAGATATTGTTGGTAAGGAATTTTGGGAATCAGGATGGATAGTTAAAATAGAAAAATCCAATGCACTAACACCCTGCATTGAGGTTGCACCAATTAATTCATTTAACCCAAAATCAACTAGTGATGATTCCTCTGTATCATTGGAAACACCACTATCCTTATTCACCACTGGTAAGATAGAATTAATAGCTCCACCAGTGTTTGCTTGATTCTCCCCAATAGGAGAAGGACACAAAGTAACTATTGCACTGTTAGTTTCCATATCCATAGTTAGATTCCACAGGCACTTTCTGCACAGTGGATGTTGGAGAGTGAAAATTGCAAATATTCCATTTTATTACCGAACACATTGTCTCCTGGAGCACAGTCTGGGCACTCACATACCATAAATGAAGTGGGTTCTTCTCACTATAGTAATGCCAAATACATGGATGCTAAATGTGGTTTGGGCGCACTGCAAGGCTCAGAAGTGAGGGGGAGATATGACTTTAGGAGAGTGGATATTGCTGGATTGGTTTATGGAAGCCATGTTGCTTTTCTAGAACCTTTGAGCCACTAATAATGTGGAAACCTCTGTTATTACACTGGCAGATGATGTGCCTGAGTTGAGGGTTTGTTTTTGTGAGATGAGTAGACATTTTTATTGATATTATTTTCACCTACAACGGTGAAAATAACTATTTGATACACTGCTGATTTTTCAAGTTTTCCCACCTACAAAGAATGGAGAAATCTGTCATTTTTATCGTAGGTACACTTCACCTGTGAGAGACAGAATCTAAAAAAAAATCCAGAAAATCACATTGCATGATTTTTACTTAGTATTTGGTACAGAAACCTTTGTTTGAAATTACAGAGGTAAGATGTTTCCTGTAGCTCTTGAACAAGTTTGCACACACTGCAGAAGGGATTTTGGCCCACTCCCCCATATAAATGTTTTCCAGATCTTTCAGGTTTTGGGGCTGTCGCTGGGCAACATTGAGTTTCAGCTCATTCCAAAGATTTTGTATTGGGTTCAGGTCTGGACACTGGCTAGGCCACTTCAGGACCCTGAAATGCTTCTTATGGAACCACTTCTTAGTTGCCCTGGCTGTGTGTTTCGAGTCATTGTCATGCTGGAAGACCCAGCCACGACCCATGTTCAATGCTCTTACTGAGGGAAGAAGGTTGTTGGCCAAAATTTTGTGATACATGACCCCATCCATCCTCCCTTCAATATGGTACAGTTGTCCTGTTGAAAATCACCCCCAAATTGTGTTTCTCCCACCATGCTTCACGTTTGGGACGGTGTTCTTGGGTTTTTACTCATCCTTCTTCTTCCTCCAAACACGGCAAGTGGAGTTGATACCAAATAATTCTATTTTTGATCATCTGACCATATGACCTTCTCCCATGCCTCCTCAGGATCATCCAGATGGTCATTGGAGAAGTTCAAACGGCCTGGACATGTGCTGGTGTGAGCAGGGGGACCTTTTGTGCCCTGCAGGATTTTAATCCATACCAGCGTAGTGTGTTACTAACGGTAATGTTTTAGACTGTGGTTCCAGATCTCTTCAGGTCATTGACCAGGACCTCCCATGTAGTTCTGGGCTGATTCCTGACCTTTCTCAGAATCATCCTTACCCCACGAGGCGAGATCTTGCATGGAGTCACAGACCGAGGAAGATTCAAAGTCATCTTGTGTTTCTTCCATCTCTTAATAATTGTGTCAATAGTTATTCCATTCTCGCCAAGCTGCTTGCCTATTGTCCTTTATCCCATCCCAGCCTTGTGCAGATCTACAATTTTGTCCTTGGTCTCTTTAGACAGCTATTTGGTCTTGGCCATGGTGGAGAGGTTGGAGTGTGATTGATTGAGGATGTGGACAGGTATCTTTTATACAGGTAACGAGTTCAAACAGGTGCAATTAATACAGGTAATGAGTGCAGATTAGGAGGGCTTCTTAAAGAAAAACTTAACATGTCTGTGAGAGCAAGAATTCTTGCTGGTTGATAGGTGATCAAATACTTATTTCATGCAATAAAATGCAAATTAATTATTTAAAAATCATACAGTGTGATTTTCTGGTTTTTATTTTTAGATTCTGTCTCTCACAGTTGAAGTGTACCTACGATAAAAATTACAGTTATCTCCCTTCTTTGTAGGTGGGAAAACTTGCAAAATCACTAGACTATCAAATACTTATTTTCCCAACTGTACATAACATTGTTTGACTTATTTCATATTTGGGAGGCAGAATGAACAATCAGTTGAACACCACACTTTACTGGTTTATGCTATAAGGTTTTCTATTAGACTGTGAACTGTCATTGTCCTGGTGAATAATTCAATATTTTTACATAACTTGCCATTTTTACAGTTTAAGTAGAAATTTGGTATTGGGTGAAGGAGGCGCTGTAAGGCTCGTCACTACCAGTGGCAGCGAATTTGTGGACAGGGAACCAGGGGTGTCCAAGTTAGTGTTAATCTAATTTAGGAGGTGTAAATTCGCGCTGGTGGTAGTGAGGAAAGAGAGGGCACGAGAGTTTTACAAGTACAAGAAGTAATTTTATTGATACAAAACAGGTGATTAGAATGGCTGATTAAAAATAGATAAAAGGGCTTAAACCCAGTGATTTCACTGGGTGGGATACGTAGATAAGTATTAAAATAGATAGGTATACACTAGATAAAAGTACCTAAAAAATATTAATAGATAAATGGGTTGCTTCTCAGAATCTTGTGATGGTCGGTCGGAGTTGATGGTTGAAGAGACAGTGGTTCTTGGACCTAGTGGGACAGATAGGGATATGTTAGATAGGTATATTAAGAAACGATTGGGGGGGGGTAGGTTATCGTCTGTAGTTACCTGTTGATAGGACTTTGTAGTGGGTACGGTGGTTCTTTGGCAGCACGTGGTGGTGCCTGTGGTGGAGAACAGGAAGTGCCTAAGATAGGGCACAGGAGGGTTGGATGAGTGGGGATAGTATTGAGCGGTGAGTGTTTATGGCAGACTAGAATGTAGGTTGGGAATTACCTGCTATTGATATGGCAATCAGCAGGCTGTGGACGTGGTTGTTGGTTGCTCCTCCCAAGTAGCTCTGTAGGGAGGGAGAAAAAAAGATATTTGGTGTACACTTATTGGGTGTAATGTAATCAGGTTAGGGTGCAAGACCCAGTCTAAATAGTGACAGACTTAAAATTCCCTGCTATTGATATTACAATCAGCAGGCTATGTGGATGGTTCTGGTTGCTGTTCCAGAGTAGCTCTATTAGGGGGGGGGGATAAGAATTGAGGATAGGATATGGAGCCCAGTGGTTATAGCGTTGAACTATAGTTACCTGCTAGAGGGTTGTAGGGGGTGTCCAGGCTGTAGGGTGTGCTAGGAGGTAGGGGTCATTGTCCTCCTTAGATAGAGATTGGAGGTATGCCACAGAGGGCTGCTGGTTGCTGGTCCTGAGTGGATCTGTAGGGAGGGAGGGGAGATAGAGATAGAGGATTAAATCTAGTAGGGTTTTTTCTGATTGTAGCTGTGGTGCACAATCTTAGTGGCAAAAAGGTCTTAAGTTACCTGCTTAGTAAGTCCAGGGGGTGTCCAGGGATGTCTCAGGATAGGTTGTAGGTAGTATTCCTGGTCCCTGTCGGGTGGAGGCAGCAGGAGACTTTGGTTGTATTAAAGATGACCAGAGGTGGGGTGCAGCAGGAGGCTCAGGCTGACAATTGGTGTCTTTGTTGGCTGCTGATAAATCTGTAGGGAGGGGGAGGAAGTAGGCACATATGACTACTAAGGTATTGCCTGGTTGTGGCTGTGGTATACAGTCTCCGTGACAGGAGGTCTTGATTTACCTGTTTGGTAGGGGCAGGGGGTGTCCAGGGATGTCTAGGGAGAGTGGTGAGTACTTCTTCTTGTCTCCGTGGTGTGGATGCAGCAGGAGGCTGTGGTAGGAGACTTTGGTTTGGTCAGAGGTGGCCATAGGTAGGGTGCAACAGGAGGCTCAGGCTGACACGTAGTGTCTGGGTATGGTGCACCAGGAGGCTCTGGCTGGCTGCTTAGTTTTGGGTTACAAAATACAGCGGTATGGGTGGCTGGGGGTGCGGAGCCAGGTGAGGATACTGGCTGCAAGTGCTGTGGGGATAAGGAGAGAGAGGTCAGCTGGGTCTAGTCAGCTGGAAAAGGTCAGCTGGATCTAGTGTGGAGTCGGTGGGGCTGAGGCCTGTTCTTACTTACGGTCTGATGACAGCTGTGACGGGAGATGATAGGGATCCGGAGCGAGAGCGGAGTACCGACCCGTGACTGCCGCGTGCTCGCTGGCTTCCGGGTAGGGTGAGCGAGAGAGAAAGGGGAGAAGGTGCGAGAGGATGTGCGTCTCCAGGGAAGCGCGCGAAAAAAGAGCAGCATGACGCGAGGTCACGTGGTGTGCAGGGTGCACGAGGTACGGAGGCCTGTGGGCGCCTCTGCAGCTGGGTTAGGGGTCAATCCAACGCGTTTCGACAGCTGCGGCTGTCATCATCAGGGTAGAAATTTTCAAAACTATAAAATTCAAGGATATTTAATTCAAAAATAATAATTGATTTTATTCTTTGCAGATGACTGTACCAGGAGATCAGAGGTACAGCTGACATCTTCAATTTGTAAATCAGATGATCTTGAGATCCCACAGGACTCAATTGAAGTGAATGACATTACTCCAGATTTACCATCATCCCTTCACAGCAAAGATCTGTCATCTGATCCTTTGAAACAGGTCCTGTCTTCTGATTCATTACCAACTATTAAGGAAAATCAAAGTCACAAAATAATCATTAAAAAAGGAGTTGCTCCTAAAGCAAAGAAGCCATTTTCATATTCTGAATATGGAAATAGTTTTCCTCTCAAAATGTCTCTTCTTAAACATCAAAAAATTCACACAGTAGAGAATATATTTTCTTGTTCCAAGTGTTGGAGATGTTTTAACCAGAAATCAAATCTTGTTAGTCACCAGAGAACTCACACAGGGGAGAAGCCTTTTTCATGTTCTGAATGTGGGAAAAGTTTTACAGAGAAATCGAATCTTATGAAACATCACAGAACTCATACAGGGGAAAAGCCATTTTCATGTTCAGAATGTGGGAAATGTTTTGCCGAGCAATCAAGTGTTATCAGACATCAGAGAACTCACACAGGGGAGAAGCCTTTTTCCTGTTCAGAATGTGGGAAATGTTTTAACCGGAAATCAAATCTTGTTGGTCACCAAAGGACTCACACAGAGGAGAAGCCTTTTTCATGTTCAGAATGTGGAAAATGTTTTACACAGAAATCACATTTTGTTAATCACCAAAGAACTCACACAGGAGTGAAGCCATTTTCATGTTCAGAATGTGGGAAATGTTTTAACCGGAAATCAGATGTTGTTATACACCAGAGAACCCACACAGGGGAGAAGCCTTTTTCATGTTCAGAATGTGGGAAATGTTTTAACCGGAAATCAGATGTTGTTATACACCAGAGAACCCACACAGGGGAGAAGCCTTTTTCATGTTCAGAATGTGGGAAATGTTTTACACAGAAATCAAATTTTGTTATACACCAGAGAATTCACACAGGGGAGAAGCCTTTTTCATGTTCAGAGTGTGGAAAATGTTTTACACAGAAATCAAATTTTGTTAATCACCAAAGAACTCACACAGGGGAGAAGCCTTTTCCATGTAAAGAATGTGGAAAATGTTTTATTGTGAAATCAGATGTTGTTATACATCAGAGAACCCACACAGGGGAGAAGCCTTTTTCATGTACAGAATGTGGGAAATGTTTTAACCGGAAATCAGATGTTTTTATACACCAGAGAACCCACACAGGGGAGAAGCCTTTTTCATGTTCAGAATGTGGGAAATGTTTTAACCTGAAATCAGATGTTGCTATACACCAGAGAACTCACACAGGGGAGAAGCCTTTTTCATGTTCAGAATGTGGAAAATGTTTTACACAGAAATCAAATTTTGTTAATCACCGAAGAATTCACACAGGAGAGAAGCCATTTTCATGTAAAATGTTCTGCGAATAAATAATCTCTTAGTCACCAGAGCTGTCACACAAGGAAGAAGCCTTTTTTTATATTCTTAATGTGGGAAATGTTTAACTTCTATAGACGCACTTATTAGCAAGAAAAAATGTTTCCAATAAGTGAGTGCGTCTTATAGACTTTAGGCAGCTTCCTGTTACTGAGGAGAACATTGAAACAGTGTCCTTCCTGATCAATCAGAAAATTGCTCTCTCCTCCACGCCACTTATCTAACTGATCGGTGTAAAGTAGGAGAAGAAACTACAGGGACCTGCACAGAGGCTGCATGTCCTGAATGAGCAGCTGAAGACTTCCTCAAGGACCTTTTAGATCATGTAACACTGTTTTACATATTTTCAAAACTTGTCAGGTTCATTTCTGAAATGAGCCATTTTTTAATGATTTTGACCATGTGAATTCAAATTGCACAATAAAAACTTTTAGTTGCCTCTTGTTTCTGTGATATACTGCTGATATTACTGCTACATATAATTGATGAAAAAACACAGCAAAAAAAGAGCAGCAGGGACCTGCCCAGATCCTCAGAACTAAATGCACTACAAGGGTTCAGCAAACCCACATAAAGATGGCGGCTACACAGGTGCAAAATACTGATGAGACAATCACTCACAACTAGTGTTGAGCGATACCTTCCGATATCGGGAAATATCGGATCGGATCGGATTGGATCGGACCGATACCCAAAAAGTAACGGATATCGCCGATTCCGATACCGTAAACCAATGCAAGTCAATGGGACAGAAATGTCGGAATGAAAATAAACCCTTTCTTTCCTTGTAGGTTAATTCTACATGAAGGAAAACAAGGAATAATGTAGAATGTATTGGGGGAGGTGGGGGAGACAATAAAGGCCTAGAGGTTTAGCCCAATCAAATGGAATATCAGGAATTAATATTTTTTTTAAGACGTTCTGAGTTACGGAAATATTGACTATGTTAAGTATTTTTATATTTTGTCAGATATTTATGTTTCACTACTTCCATGCTCTTCACCTTCTTTTTTACTTTTCCCACACTTTCTCCTTCATCATCCTCAGCATCTTTTTCATCAACTTCTTCTTCATCTTCTTCTTCTTCACCTTCTTCGTATTATTCTTTTTTTTTACATTCTTCATATTCTTCTTATTCAACTATTATTATTCTTCATATTCTACTTCTTCATCTTCTTCATATTCTTCTTCTTCATCATATTCTTATTTGTGACTGGCATTCCTGTAGTTGCTATCTATAAAAAGTTTGAACATTACACCTTTCGTTCTGCCCATCACAAACGATTTACAAAAGGATTTGTCCACGTTCAGTTTGGCCTGCAGCAGCAGGTCTTTTCCAGGGGCACCACGAGGAGGAACGGACTCACCCCCATACACTGCTTAGTCATCTTCTGCTTATAATTTAGATATTATCTTTTGCTCTGATTTTTAGTCTTATGCTTAAAGTTCTTCCGCTTTTTGTTCTGCAGCTTCTTGTACTTCTGCTTCTTGTTTTTCTGTCTCTTGTTCTTCTGTATCTTGGTGGTTGTCTTCTCTTCTTTGTCCTCTTGGTCAACTTCTTCAGGGTCATCTTCTTGGTCTTCTTCGGGGTGGTCTTCAGGGTCCTCATCTTCAGGGTCCTCATCTTCGGGGTCCTCGTCTTCGGGGTCCTCGTCTTCTTCGGGGTGGTCTTCAGGGTCCTCGTCTTCTTCGGGGTGGTCTTCAGGGTCCTCGTCTTCGGGGTCCTAGTCTTCTTCGGGTTGGTCTTCAGGGTCCTCGTCTTCAGGGTCCTCGTCAGGGAGATCCAGAGTGATTACCAAGAACCATTTCAAAAAGCTTGAACTTGGAAATGTAGCAGAAGGTACAAGAAGGCTGAGGAACTACCGAGGACCAGCTGACGGTACTGGAACCCGGATGGGTAGCAGAAGGTACAAGAGCCAATGGAACTACCGAAGACCAGCTGACGGTATTGGAACTCGGTTACTAAGCAGGAGGTACCTGTGCCAGAAAGCACTACCAAGGACCAGCAGACGTTGGTGGAACTTGGATACCGAGAAGGAGGCACCTAAGCCAAAGGCACTGCCGAGAACCAGCTGACGGTACTGGAACCCGGATGGGTAGTAGAAGGTACAAGAGCCAATGGAACTACCGAAGACCAGCTGACGGTACTGGAACTCGGTTACTAAGCAGGAGGTACCTGTGCCAGAAAGCACTACCAAGGACCAGCAGACGGTGGAACTTGGATACCGAGAAGGAGGCACCTAATCCAAAGGCACTGCCGAGAACCAGCTGACGGTACTGGAACCCGGACGGGTAGCAGAAGGTACCCATGTAAAAAAAAAGTTTCAAGGCCGCGAGCCGGCCGCAGTTACCAAAACCCACAGTCCTACAGGGGGTGCTTGTCCTATTGGCACTATGGAACCAGCCTTCATTGCCAGATCCCGCAGCCCACATAGGAGTCACCTAAACTGCAGGCACCATAGAGTTGGCTAACCCGACCGCAACACGACAGGACAACGCATTGGTTTACACTACCCAGAAACAGCTGGCGTGCTGGAACCAGGCTGGGCAGGAGGGAGTACTCGTGCCAAAGACACTGCTGGGAAACAGCTGGCGGTGCTGGAACCCAGGGTAAATACTAAAAACAGAGTGGAGCCAGAGGCTTAATTGGAGCAACTTTAAAATCTGTAGTAGTGTGAATGTGGACAAAGCAGGAGAATTTGCCAGACACACAGCTGGGGAACAGCTGACGTTACTGAACCCCAATAACACTGGAGCAAGCGTTGACTGTGCAGACGGCACTTCTGAGCAGCAACTAGCGGTATTGGAGCCCAGGGAACATACTAAAAACAGAGCAACCAGAGGTGTAATTGGAGCAAGTTTTAAATCAGTAGTACAGTGGATGTGGACAAAGCAGGAGAATTTGCCGGACACACAGCTGGGGAACAGCTGACGTTACTGAACCCCAATAACACGGCAGCAAGTGTTGACTGTGCAGACGGCATTTCCAAGCGCCAACTGGCGGTGTTGGAGCTCAGGGATCATACTGAAAACAGAGGAGCCAGAGGTGTAATTGGAGCAACTTTAAAATCTGTAGTAGTGAGAATGTGGACAGAGCAGGAGAAATTGCCGTCCGCACAGCAGGGGAACAGCTGACGTTACTGAACCCCAATAACACGGCAGCAAGTGTTGACTGTGCAGACGGCACTTCCGAGCGCCAACTGGCGGTGTTGGAGCTCAGGGATTACAGTTCAGGTGGTAGAAACATGAACACAACAGGAGACCTGGATACTGTTGCCAACCAATTATTTATTCTAGAAGAGGACTGGCAAATTCATGAGAGATCCAGGCCTTGTTCATTTTGAGAAAAGTAAGCCGGTCAACGTCATTGGAGGATAGTCGCATGCGACGGTCTGTTAGTACACCACCTGCGGCACTAAAGACGCGTTACGATAATACACTAGCAGCAGGGCAAGCTAGCACCTCCAATGCATACTGACTAAGCTCTGGCCATGTATCCAGCTTACAGACCCAAAACTTGAAGGGAGAAGAGCCGTCTGGGAGTACACTAAGAGGGCAAGACATGTAGTCTGTCACCATCTGACGGAAACGTTGCCTCCTGCTGACTGGAGCCGTCTGTGATGGTGTAGACATTTGTGGCGGCGGGGACACAAAACTTTGCCACATTTCGGCCATACTGGTCTTGCCTTGTGCTGAAGCACTGCTTCTGCTCCCTCTTTGTGCAGAGCTTCCTCCACTGCCTCGACGCACTGAGCTGCTTTGTAAAGCACTAGCAGCACTGCTCTCGGTTGGAATGGAGAACATGATGGAATGCACCAGTGCGTCTTGGTACTCCCGCATTTTACGCTCCCGGTTCAACGGTGTTATGAGGCTTTGTAAGTTGTCCCGGTAGCGAGGATCTAGGAGGGTGGACACCCAATAATCAGCCGTGTTGAGATTGTAGGCGATGCGGCGGTCGTTTCTCAGGCACTGCAGCATGAAATCAACCATGTGCTGCAGACTGCTAACTGGCCAAGGAACGCTGTCCCCTGCTTGAGGCGTGATCTCTGCCTGCTCTGCATCACCCCACCCTCGCTCTAGATACTGACTACTAGAGCATTGTGTACCTCCCTCCTCTGGACAGATGTCTTCCTCATCCATTGACTCCTCCTCATCCTCCTCACAAAGTGTCCCCTGCCTAGGCCTTTGTGAGGAACCACGCTGCGCAGACTGTAGAGAAGCAGATGGCATTTGTGACTCCTCATCCTCCACCTCTTCCAAAACCTCGTCCCTTAGTGCTTGCAGTGTTTTTTCAAGCAGGCAGATAAGGGGGATAGTCATGCTGACTAGTGCATCATCTGCACTCGCCATCCGCGTGGAATAATCGAAGGCACGCAAAACATGGCAAATGTCCTTCATAGAGGCCCACTCAGTGGTGGTGAAGTGTGAACGGCGCGCACTGCGACTTGTTTGTGCCTGCTGCAGCTGGTACTCCATTACTGCTGCCTGCTGCTCACACAACCTCTCCAACATATGTAACGTTGAATTCCACCTGGTGGGTAGGTCACATATGATGCGATGTTCCGGAAGACGTAATCGGCGCTGCAGAGCTGCAATGCGTGATCTTGCGTTGCTGGAACGCCGCAAGTGAGCGCACTCTATGCGGACCTTGTGAAGCAGTGCATCAAGATCCGGATAGTCCCTCAAAAAACTCTGCACAACCAAGTTGAGCACATGTGCCAGACATGGGATGTGAGTGAGGTTGCCTAGGCCCAGAGCTGCCACCAGATTTCAGCCATTGTCACACACTACCATGCCTGGCTGGAGATTCGCTGGCACAAACCACACGTCGCTCTGCTGCTTGATGGCATTCCAGAGCTCCTGCGCTGTGTGGCTTCGATTCCCCAAAGAAATTAATTTTAATACGGCCTGTTGACGTTTGGCCACGGCTGTGCTCATATCGGTCATCATAACAGGTAACCGTTCACGGGTCGATGTGGAGGTAGACCGTGACGGCTCCTGCAGCGCTGATTCAGAGGAACTGGAGTATGAGGAGTCAATGTGTACAGACTGGATTCCTCCAATCCTTGGAGTTGGCAGAACACGTACAACGCCACTCTCAAGATCTGTACCCGGCTCCACAACATTTACCCAATGGGCAGTGAGGGAAAGGTATCGTCCCTGTCCATGCTTACTGGTCCACGCATCGGTGGTCAGGTGGACCTTGCTACTGAAGGCGTTTTGTAGCGCTTGTTTAATTTTTCCCTCCACATGATGTTGCAGGGCAGGGACAGCTTGCCTGCTAAAATAAAAGCGGCTGGGCACGTTGTATTGTGGGACTGCCAATGCCATAAAGTTACGGAAGGTGTCAGTCTCCACCAGCCTGAATGATAGCATTTCAAGGGCCAGTAGTTTAGCAATGCCAGCATTCAGAGCCTGTGCTCGGGGGTGGTTTGCCGAGTATGGGCGCCTTTTCTCCCATGCCTGTGCTAACGATGGCTGTAGACTGGCCTGGGAGTGTGAGGATGACTGGGAAAGTGGTGCTGTGGGTGGAATTACACTGTGTCTCTGGAGATTCTTCCATGGCGATCCTGTGAGGAAGCCGAACCAGCTGTGTGTGAGCTGGAGGAAGAGGCTACAACACGAGCTGAAGAGGTGGTAGGTGGCGCTGTAGGTTGGCCTAGGTCTTCAGTGTGTTTTTGTAACTCCACCACGTGCTTGGTCCGCACATGTTTCCACATATTTGTGGTATTGAGGTTGCTGACAATTTTCCCTCTTTTCACCTTCTGATTACACAGGTTGCATTTGACAAAGCAAATTTTCATCTGCAACGGTGTCAAAAAAGGACCAGGCACTGCAAGTCTTGGGAGCGCCCGCTTTGGATTTTGGAAGAGCCATGCTCCTAATGGGTGCCGAAGTGGAGGCTACAGGCAACCAAGTCTGCCCCCTCCCTCTCCCTCCTTTTTGGGCCGTTCGGGGAATCTTTTCCTCAGAGCTGCTCCCACCACCTTCCTGTCCCTCACGCCATGATGGGTCAAGGACCTCATCATCTACACCACCCTCTTCAAACAACTGCTTCTCCTGGGTAGTCTCGATAGCACAGTACGCACCAGAAAGTGGCACCTGAGTCTCATCATCAGATGCGTACTGAGGTGTGCTGCTGACCATAGGCACTGGCCCACCCGCCTCTTCAGATTCAGAGAGACAAAACGGTTGCGCATCACTGCATACTACCTCTTCTTCAAATTCTTGAATTCTGCTTGTCTGGCCCCCTCTTTCCCAGCCAAGAGATTCAGAGAACAGAAGTAGAGATGGCTCCTGTCCAGGGCTCTCTGACTGCCTGGGCAATTTGGCAGGTGATGAAGAGACAGATGGGTGCTCTTCAGTGCTCAGGACCTGAGAGGATCTGGAACTAATTGAAGTCGATGCGTTAGCTGCCATCCATCCGACAACGGCTTCAATTTGGTCCTCCCGCAGCAGTGGGGTATGGCTATCTCCTACAAAGCTGCGCATAAAGGACTGTTCCCTGGTAAAACTGGGGGATTGTGAGTCACGGGTGCCCGCAGCAGGCACAGAATCCCCACGTCCTCTCCCTGCAGGCACAGAATCCTCACGTCCTCTCCCTGCAGAAACTCCACGCGCACGACCACGACCACATGCCTTACTCCCTGCCTTCTTCATCTTGGTAGACTGATAAAGATAGGCAGAAAAGTACTAAGGGCTTAGTGTGCTTATTCCTGAACAGCTGCTAACAGGTATAAGAAACACTAATTTTATAAAGTGTGGACTAGACTTTAATATGAGCTAATGTGGCCTACACAACTGTAAAGTGGAGTGTTTGGTGAACTTTATTTAGGTTTTTTTTGTCGCAAAAAGACACTGGATGTGCCCAAAGAAGTAATACCGATAGTATCACAAACTTTTTGTAGCTATTACAATGTAGGAAGGTAACCTACACTGCAATAGATGAGGCTACAAAAAATAGGATAATACTAATCTGGCTGGGGCTGCAGGGCACAATGCTGCAGAAAGGCTCCTCTAACTACTCCTATATAGTGTGTTTGGAACCAATGTAGCTGAATACGGATGGAACCACCACACTAATAGGAGAAATCAGGAAAAATTATAAATTGGCAAAAAAGGACAATGTATGAGGCAGTGACACACACTGAGTGCACTACAACCAGACGTGGCTGAAGCACACACTACAGGGTGAGCTGCACTCACACACCAGACCTTGCAGACAGCGGTGAACAGTACAGATGCAGAGCACTGTGCAATAGCGCTGCAAGACAAAAAATATTTCTCTATCTACTCCTATATAGTGTGTTTGGAACCAATTTAGCTGAATACGGATGGAACCACCACACTAATAGGAGATATCAGGAAAAATTATGAATTGGCAAAAAAGGACAATGTATGAGGCAGTGACACACACTGAGTGCACTACAACCAGACGTGGCTGAAGTACACACTACAAGGTGAGCTGCACTCACATACACAGACCTTGCAGACAGCAGTGAACAGCACAGAGAACTGTGCACTAGCGCTGCGAGGCACAGCGGTTTATAAAGTAGCTTGGGTAAAGCAGAATAGACCAAATAGGTAGCTAAAACTGTCCCTCAGAACAACAGCGTCCTATCCCTAACTGAATTCACAGCAGAGTGAGCTCGAAATGGCGGCGGCGGCTTTTATAGTGCATCATGACATCATTTCAGCAGCCAATCACAGCCATGCCATTAGTTAAGATGCCTACATGCCTAACAGGATGTGCCCACACTTCTTAGGATCCTCATTGGCTGAATAAAATGAAACTGGCTCATTGCATTATGGGAACTTCCGATTCCGGTATACAATATTGCAAAAGTATCGGAATTAAGTATCGGAATTGCGATACCGCGAATATCGGCCGATACCCGATATTTCAGTATCGGAATGCTCAACACTACTCACAACCTACCATTTCATGGAGGGGGTGACTGCTTAGTATTTAAATTGCACAAAAAAAGGATTGTATTGGGTGCTGTTCACACTAGGGTAGTGCACAGTATCCGGTTTACAGCCTACTACTTAAGCCCATACTATTAGATTAGGTGGGCTGCTCGGTACTATCCAAGTTCACCCCATGGGAACAGACACCCCAGTTTACAATGCCCGAATTGATGGGCCTGGCTGCACCCTGGAATAAAAAAGTGCAAAAATACATATATATAATATATGAGGTATTAGTTTATATGTTGGCCAAAATACTTAAGTTCGTAACCCGCGACAAGGGTCCTCATGCTTACGAGCCCTACTCTAAACACAAAAAGCAAAGCCACACCAAGAAGAATTAAAATTCCCCCTAGTGTGAACAGTTTTTTTGTGTGCAATTCAAATACTAAGCAGTCACCCCTCCATGAAAGGGTAGGTTGTGAGTGATTGTCTCATCAGTATTCTGCACCTGTGTAGCCGCCATCTTTATGTGGGTTTGCTGCACCCTGGTAGTACATTTAGTTCTGAAGATCTGGGCAGGTAAACACTGCTGCCCTTTTTTGCTGTGTTTTTTTCTTGAATTTTTGGGGGAATTTTAATTCTTCTTGGTGTGGCTTTGCTTTTTGTGTTTAGAGTACAGCTCGTAAGCATGAGGACCCTTGTCACGGGTTACGCGCTTACGTATTTTGGCCAAAATATCAACTAGTACCTCATCTATAATATAACGTTACAAGCGTCCCTTTGTCTGAAGCTCTATAGACTGCGCAAGCGCGACACTCCTGCACAGTCTGGTTCCAGACAGAAGAACACATGGAGCCGTTACAGGTAAGAGGAGTGTATGGTGCCGGAGATTGCGGTATGCGTAGACACTGAACGCATACCCCGATCTCCGGCGCCCTACTTACATACTTACCTGACCAGGAGGAGCGTTGCCGCGGCGCCTCTCTTCTCGCCGGAGACCGGGGACGGAGTGAAGGCTTCGGAATCGGCGCATGCGCATAGCGCTATCCGGCGCCATTTTACTGAAGACACATTTGCAGTGTGTCTTCAGCAAAATGGCGCCGGACAGCGTGGTATGGGCACTCACGTACTCCGGAGCCACACTTCTTCCCCGGCCTCCAGCGGAACAGGACACAGCAGCGCTGGAGCACAGGGAAGAAAGGTGAGTATAAGTGGTTTTTTTTTGTATGTGTGCAGCGTGAAAGGGATGAGGGGGCCACACATACCAGGATGGGGAGGTGATGGGGCCACACATACCAGGATGGGGAGGTGATGGGGCCACACATACCAGGATGGGGAGGTGATGGGGCCACACATACCAGGATTGGGGGATGAGGGGGCCACACATACCAGGATTGGGGGATGAGGGGGCCACACATACCAGGATTGGGGGATGAGGGGGCCACACATACCAGGATTGGGGGATGAGGGGTACCATACATACCAGGATTGTGGGTTGAGGGGGCCACACATACCAGGATTGGGGGGTGAGGGGTACCATACATTCCGGGATTGAGGGGTACCATTCATACCAGGATTGGGGGGTGAGGGGTGCCATGTATACCAGGATTGGGGGTTGATGGGACCATGCATACCAGGAATGGGGTGAGGAGACCATGCATAACAAGATTGGGGGATGAGGGGGCCACACCTAACAGGATTGGGGGATGATATGTACCATACATACCCCCAATCCTGGTGAGGGGACCATGCATACCAGGATTGGGGGATGAGGGGTACTACACATACCAGGATTGGCGGATGAGGGGTACCACGCATACCAGGATTGGGGGATAAGGGGTACTGTGGAGGTATCACCAATTTAAGATACAATAGGTAACTGCTCTCCTCCAAATTAAAGATGAATGAACCACGCAAATGGCATACTTTATTACGTAGACATGGGGTTATATAGTATTCTCCTTCTAGGTGGAACTAGTAAAATTTATTGCTCTTTTCTGATAACTTGGCACGGTGTAATTTGTTCATCCATGTATCTTTTGACCTTTGTAACGCCTTAGGAATTCCGATGGGAGGGGGTGAGTTCATCTCTCAGCGCCATCTTTGCCAACTCGACATGAATCTCTCTGTTATCAGCCGTGCACATGCATACGTCATTCCCAGGAAATCATTTAGTTGTTCATGTCTACAAATTAGAACAGAAGCTGTTAGTTATATATTCATTAAATATTAACATAATCCATGTGCAAATACACATTTGCATACATACAGTACAGACCAAAAGTTTGAACACACCTTCTTATTTAAAGATTTTTCTGTATTTTCATGACTATGAAAATTGTACATTCACACTGAAGGCATCAAAACTATGAATTAACATATGTGGAATTATATACTTAACAAAAAAGTGTGAAACAACTGAAAATATGTCTTATGTTCTAGGTTCTTCAAAGTAGCCACCTTTTGCTTTGATGACTGCTTTGCACACTCTTGGCATTCTCTTGATGAGCTTAAAGAGGTAGACAGCGGAAATGATTTTCACTTCACAGGTGTGCCCTGTCAGGTTTAATAAGTGGGATTTCTTGCCTTATAAATGGTGTTGGGACCATCAGTTGTGTTGTGCAGAAGTCAGGTGGATACACAGATGATAGTCATACTGAATAGACTGTTAGAATTTGTATTATGGCGGCAAGAAAAAAGCAGCTAAGTAAAGAAAAACGAGTGGCCATCATTACTTTAAGAAATGAAGGTCAGTCAGTCCAAAAAATTGGGCAAACTTTGAAAGTGTCCCGAATAGTGTTGAGCCACCCCCGTAGTGTTCGAGTTCGGTTCGGTTCGTCGAACACCCGTGTGTTCGCCGAACTGTTCGTCGAACTGTTCGTCGAACACCTTCGAACACCGTTAAAACCAATGGCAGGCAAACAAAAACACATAGAAACACATAGAAAACACCTTCAAAGGTGTCCAAAAGCTGACAAACTGCTCAGAAGACACAACTAACACATGGAAAAGTGACAAGTACATATAGTCATGCGAAAAGAAAAGAGGTGGAGGAGTAAAAGGAGGGGGAGACACAGATATAGGCATGTCATGCCCTTCTAAAATCCAAAAAGTGACAAGCCGAGACGGCCAGTCCGCTCCTGCCCGTGCCACCTCCGTGTCGCCGGGTTTGTGCCAGAGCCGCGGTGAACCCTGACGGCCAGCCCCCCTCTCCCAATACTGGTGCCTGTCCGCTGGTGGGTCGAGAGAGCCCCCCTGTGGTGGAGGCAGCTCTAAGCTTTTTAATTTAAATTGTCCCTCTAATTTGAATGAATACACTTTAAATCCATTTACAAGGATCTATTGGAGGGCAAGTCTCATGCCAGCAGCCGCGTAATTCCAGCTCCAGTAGCGTCCACTAAAGCTGCTGCAGTTAAAAAGCTTTTATAAGGATCGAGCTCGGCTGTCCACCGCAAGGCATCCTAGTGCCAGTCCCAGCCCCTATGCCTTGGGGTGCCTCCTGATGCTCTTCACTGAGTATCCCATGGTCCCGAAGCATTTCCTTTGAAAAAATTAAGTGTCCAAACTACAGGTGGTGTAGCTTGCTTAACAGCCGGGATAATCCGCTGACTAGCAGACACTGCTACTAGGCACAAAGTATTTCCTGGGCTAGATGCAGTTAAAAATTTGTAAGTAGATACTCTCGTTGGATGCTGAGAAAGCATTCCATAGAGTCTCCTGGCACGCCATATATGATTCTCTTAAAAAGCTTGGGGTAGGGGTCTAGGGGACCCTTTTATAGCCAAAATCACGGCCCTGTATCACAATACGTCACCTAGGCTGAAGATAAATGGAACTGTAGCACCGAGGGCTCGGTTGCTACAGACGTATTGCACCTCACCCAGAGGTGTGATATCTCACTCTCAGATAAGGATGGAGTGTGGATCAGGACCCGACACCTGCATGCATTACACCACATTGCCGTGGGGCAGGGCGACCAATATGCCCCTGAGATGGGCACGACAGTCCCTGTCCCTGGCTGGAGTGGGGGGAGGGAACACTGAGGAAGGGGAACCCTGCAGTGCAGGAGCAGGGAGGAAGCAGTTCCTGGGTGCATTGAGAAGGGAGTATAAAAGGTGGGTACCATCTTAGTTCAGTGCAGAGAAGTCTGAGCAGAAGTGGCAGGGAGCAGGGGCTCTGCATGAGCTCTGCTCCGGAGGCGGGCCTAGTAACAGAGGCCCAGGCCTGCAAGAGGGAGAAGGAAGGAAGCGGAGCGGAGAAGGCTCCAGGAACGAGGAATGAAGGGATCCCAGGGGTGCGGACGGGCGAGTCGCCACCGCACGCCCGAATCCACCTGCGTGGAGGGGTCAGGCCAAAGGGGGAGACCGGTCCCCGAACTAGTGGAGGCAGGAAACGACCCTCAGCTAGAAACCGGAGGCTCTGACATTTTATGTGGCGCAGCCCCTTGCTCCACCCGCTAGGAAGGCACCACATAGGGTCAGGGAAACTGGCGCCAAGTTTACCAAGAGGAGGCCCGAGGCAGCCGGACAGAAGGGTTGGTAAGAAAGGCCAGACAAAGGACACACAAAGGTGGTCCTGTGAAGCGCTCCAAAGTTATCTGGGAGTTGTCTGAGCCCCTCACCTGGTGAGCACAGTACGACGTGGGCAGCCGTTACCTGCAGACGTGGTCTGGATAATAAGAACTGTGAGTAAAGGCCCTGGACTGCATCACTGACTCCGTGTCATTACTGCTGCTGCCCTGCACCATCACCCCCATCCTCCGCATACACTGCCCTGAGGCTATACTCCTCCCGTGGGGAGTTATGCTACGCTCTGCTGCACCCACAACACCAGCCTCAGCGGTCTGCCCTGGAGCGGCGGTTCACTCTGACCGCAATCCACGGGTGGCGTAGTCGGACATTTAAACATCAAAACCACATAAATAGTTCCGCCACTGGTTTGACCGCCCTGAGCCACGGAACCGGGTTGCCGCCACGGAGACTACAACCACCAGCATCCACCAAAAAGGGTCCGGCTCCGGGTGTCCCAAGGCCCAGGGGGCGCGTCAGAACATTTTCATCACCTTTCACAATCACCAATGGGACAAGGCAGGGATGTTCTCTGTCCCCTCTCTTATACATCCTAGTGACGGAGCACCTGCTCTCATCAATTCGCCATAACCCCAATATTAGGTGGATTGAGGTGGGAGGCACCGAGTACAAGTGCTCTCTATTTGCTGATGATGTCCTAGTATATATCACTCAATCACATATATCCATCCATGCTGTTATGGCTGAAATAGATCACTTTGTTACATGGTCAAATTTTAAAATCAATGCAGCGAAGTCTGAGGCCCTCGATGTCTCCCTCCCCAAATCCATATAGGATTCCATCCAGTCCAACTTTCCCTTTGCCTGGCCCTCACAGGGTATCAAATACTTAGGAATTCCTATTCATAGAGACCTCTCCCATCTATGTTATCTTAATTTTGGGCCCTTTATTGAACAACTCCATACAGACCACGGTTGGCAAGTTAGAACTGTAAGATTCACTACGTGAACCACTGGTGTTTTGTGGAAAAGCACATGTACACTGTGTTCCAAATTATTATGCAAAAAGTGTTTAGGAGTGATAAGGGAAGAATTTGTTTGTCAGTTAAACTCATTGATGGTGATGTGTGTCAGGGCTCTTTATATCACTGTAAGCAATTGCAGACACCAGTGCTAATTAGTTTGGCAGGTGTGTCCAATGAAAGGCAAGACTACTTAAGAAGGCTCTCTCACATTATTCAGCAGCCTACATTTTCTGCCAAAATGGGAAAGAAAAAGGATGTGTCGGCTGCTGAGAAGCAACAAATTGTGGAGTGTTTAGGTCAAGGCATGACTACAATCAACATTGTGCGATGATCAGGATGAAGTGTCTTGGCAATCAAGAAGTATGTAGCTGATTCACAGTACACACGTGTGCGTGCTGATAAGGGCAAATTGAGGACTCTTTCCTACAGGCAATTACGTCAGGTTGAAAGAGCAGCGGCAAAAAAGCCTTGTCATAGCAGCAGACAAGTTTTTGAAGCTGCTTGTGCCTCCAACGTCCCCCGAACAACAAGATGCAGGGTCCTTCAGAGGTTTGCAGCTGTGCATACGCCATCCTGTCGACCTCCTCTATCCACTTCACACAAGCAGAAACGGCTCCAGTGGGCCAAACATTACATGAAGACTGATTTCAAAACTGTTTTGTTCACGGATGAGTGCCGTGCAGCGCTCGATGGTCCAGATGGATGGAGTGGAGGATGGCTGGTTGATGGACACCCCACGCAAACACGCCTACAGCGCCAACAAGGAGGAGGTGGAGTAATGTTTTGGGCTGGAATCATGGGGAGAGAGATTGTCGGCCCCTTTAGGATCCCTGAAGGCGCTAAAGATGAACTCCATAATGTATGTGGATTTTCTCAAACAGCACTTCCTGCCATGGTTCAAGAAGAAGAACCGTGTATTTCACAGCAAGATCATTTTTCTGCATGATAATGCACCATCTCATGCTGCACATAAAACATCTGCATCTCTGGCTGATATGGGCATAAAAGGGGACAAACTTATGGTGTGACCCCCATGCTCCCCTGACCTCTACCCCATTCAGAACCTTTGGAGCATCATTAAAAGGAGTGTCTATGATGGCGGGAGGCAGTTCACATCTAAGCAACAGCTCTGGGAGGGTATTCTGTCCTCATGCAAAACAATTGAAGCAGAAACCATCCAAAACCTGACAAATTCAATGGACGAGAGAGTTCAGAAGCTCCTTTCGAACAAGGGGTCCTATGTGAAAATGTAACATCACCTAGAATAAAGTTTTGAGTTGAAAACTGTTTGATTTCAGTTTCTAACAACCTGCTAATGCTTATAATTTCAAAAATGACCATTTTTTTGGTCTTTATTAAAATGAAAAGGTTGATCGAAAAGTTTGGGGGATCTAAGAGTGTGGCAACCCAGTAGTCATGATTACTTCGAATTCTGACAATATGAGGGTCATGCTGCAGGTAGTGCAGCAAGAAGGCACTTATGTGTCTTGCGCATCTCGGAGCCCCAAAATTATTTTCCGGGCTAGATGCAGCTAAAAATTATTTTTAATTTTAAATCTGGTGGAGCTTATTATAGATGGCCTAATAGGATCAGTGCTGCACACTGCTACAAAGCCCAAATTATTTTCCAGTCAAGATACAGATAAACATGATTAGTAATTTGAAAGCTTAAAACGGTTGGTAGGGTGATTTTAAACAATCATCAAGCTTTTACTCTCCCCAGGATGACACAGGGGTAGAAAAGTCGTTTCGGATCCATGATTTGTTCATCTTTATGAACGTGAGTCTGTCTACATTATCAGTGGAGAGCCGCGTGCGCTTATCTGTCAGCACACCACCAGCAGCGCTGAACACACGTTCAGACAGAACGCTGGCTGCGGAGCATGACAAGATCTCCAAGGCGTAAGTGGCTAGCTCCGGCCATTTATCCAGATTGGAAGCCCAAAAAGAGCAAGGGTCCAGTGACACAGTCATGGCTTCAATGTTTACTTGGAGATACTCCTGTACCATCGTCTCTAGGCGTTGACTATGTGTCAGACTTCTTGTCTCCTGTGGCCTTGCAAAGGATGGGCTAAAAAAGTGGTGAAATGATTCCGCAAAATTGATGTTACCAGCAGATACTGTGGTTCTGTTACGGTTTGAGTGCTGAACACTTGACGGTCCCACGGTTGGCAAGTTGGAACTGTGAGATTCACTACGTGCACCACTGGTATTTTGTGGAAAAGCACATGTAAGATTCTGCAACAGTCTCTGCTGATACTCCTGCATGCGTGCATCCCTTTCTATGGCAGGAATAATTTCTGCAAATTTACTTTTGTACCGGGGATCTAACAGTGTGGCAACCCAGTAGTCAGGATTATTTCTAATTCTCACAATTCGAGGGTCATGTTGCAGGTAGTGCAGCAAGAAGGCACTCATGTGTGTTGCGCATCCAGGAGCACCAAGTCCCTGTTGTGTTGGTGGCGAGGTAACAATCATGCTTCCTTCCTCTGTCCTCTCCCCCCAACCTCGCACAACAGAAATGTGATCAAGGTCTCCCTCATCTGATGAGTCTTCCATCAGTTCGTCCTCCACTTCTTCCTGGGCTCCTGCACCTTCCTCACTAGTTTGGCTGCTACCATGCGCCCTGGTAAAACCATCTCCCCCACCCTCACATGGCTGCCGCCTTGGTGCTGCCGACCGTCTGGACCTTGCAGATGTTAGCCCTTCCGCATACAACTCCTCCTCCTCTACTTCCTCCACCTCCTCTTGTGCCACCACCTGACTCCGAATTCTGTTTAACATGTGCTCCAGCATGTAAATCACCGGAATAGTCATGCTGATAATGGCATCGTCAGCACTAAACATCTTCGTCGCCATTTCAAAACTGTGCAGAAGGGTGCATAGGTCCCTGATCTGAGACCACTCCTCCAGCGTGATTTGCCCCACCTCTGAATCTCGTTGGCCCAGGCTATACGTCAGAACGTATTGCACCAGGGCTTGTCGGTGCTGCCACAGTCGCTGCAACATGTGCAGAGTTGAATTCCACCGGGTAGGCACATCGCATTTTAGCCGGTGAAGTGGCAGGCCCAACGACTTCTGTAGAGATGTAAGTCGCTGAGCTGCGGGATGCGAACGGCGGAAGTGAGCACACAGCGACCGTGCCCTCTGCAGAAGGCCATCTAGTCTGGGATAGTGGGCTAAAAATTGCTGGACAACCAGGTTCAACACGTGAGCCATACAAGGCACGTGTGTGACATTGCCCCGGCGAAGTGCCGCACCCAGGTTTGCAGCATTGTCGCACACGGCCTTCCCTGGTTTCAGGTCCAGTGGAGACAACCATTCATGAAATTGGTTCTCCAGAGCTGACCACAACTCCTCAGCTGTGTGACTCACATTTCCCAGACATTTCAATGTAAAAACCGCCTGATGACGTTGAGCCCTACTGCCAGCATAGTAAGGAGGTGTGCAGGATCCCTTCTGCGCAGTTAGAAAGCTTGTGGTATGATCAGACAGGCTTTGGGTGCAGGTGGAAGACCGAGAGGAGGTTGAGGAGGCAGAAGCAGTGGAGGAACTTTGACATAAAGAGGATTGACGCACAACTTGTGGGGACGGCAAGACTTGGACAGCAGCCCCTTGTCCTGCTGTCACCATAGTTACCCAGTGCCCAGTCAGCGACATGTAACGCCCCTGTCCATGCCTACTCGTCCAAGTGTCTGTGGTGAAATGCACCCTGTCACACACAGAGTTTCTCAAAGAAGCGGTGATGTTGTGTGCGACATGCTGGTGGAGCACAGGCACACCTTTCTTTGAGAAGTAGTGCCGACTGGGCATCTGGTACTGGGGCACTGCGACGGACATAAGGTCTCAAAAATCCTCTGTGTCCACCAGGCGGAAAGGCAGCATTTCTGTAGCCAAGAGCTTGCAGATGGTGAAATTCAACCTCTTAGCTTTCTCATGGCTAGGAGGAAATGGTCTTTTACTTGTCCACATCTGAGGGACCGAGGGCTGGCTATTGTGCTTAGACGGGGTTGATAAGGGTGTCCCCGGCAAACTGCCGGTCTGTGAGGAAGATGCAGGCGGACATGTTAGGTTGCCTTGATCCAAAGGTGGTGCTATCGATGTCGGACAGCGCTCAACACCAGCTGCTGTTACCACCTCCAAAGAAAATGATGACCTGCCAATCACGCTGGCTGTTGCGGGTAAAGAGGTGGCAGGTCTGCGCCCCAAAACAGGTGTGACTGCTGTCCCCCCAGTCACAGAGGATGAAGAGGCCGCGGATGCACAAGATATGGCAGACGGTGGTTGGCCCGGCCGGCTAGGCCGCATTGTAGCACACTGAGCTTCCCACTGCAACTTATGCTTCATGTCCATGTGCCGGTTCATGCATGAAGTACTCAAACTATGTATTTTTTGGCCTCTACTTAGCTTTTGCTGACAAATGTTACAGATAACACGAGTTGGGTCATCTTTATCGATCTGAAAAAATGCCCAGGCTATGCAAGGCTTAGCACCCATGCGACCTGAAGAGCCACCACGGCTTGTGGTGAGAGGCAGAGTTGTGTTTGAGGATGCAGTTGTTGACGTGCTTCCAGTACTACGTCTCTGTCCAGGAAGGCGCAACCTGACCTCGTCGTCACTAGCATCTTCCTCCACCTCCTCTGCTGACCCCATCTCTTGGCTGACTGTGGGTTGACAGTAAGTGGGATCTCCAACCTCATCATCATCACCCTGTGTGTTATCACACCCGTCGTCCTCAGAGCCAACCTGTTCCTGCCCTGACAAAAAACTAAAGTTGTCGCTCCAATCAGGTATTTGAGTCTTATCATCGTCTTCCTCATTGTCTCCACCAACAGGAGTTACAGTTTGGGAATGAGGGTCTACATTATGGTCAGAACCTTCTGCGTCTGGTCCTGGATCCGACTCATAAAGATTCTGGGCATCAGTGCAGATCATTTCCTCGTCTGGATTCACAGAAGCGCTGGAGTCGACCTCTGATTCCCAGGCTATAGTATGAGTAAACAGCTCTGCAGACTCAACCATCTGTTCTACCCCATACTCAGACGGGCAGCTGGAGATTTGGGAGCTGTGAGGAAGCAAGTGCGATTTGGGTGACACCTTTGAGGACTGGAGTATTTGTGATGTTGAAGTTGATGTGGAGGAGAGCCCACTTAAAGGAGCACTTGATATCCGCTGAAGCACCTGCTGTTTTTGTGCCTCATCTGGAATTTGTAGCGATTGGCGTGGCCGTAAGAAAGGGATCTTATCACATTGTCCGCTAAAAGAAGTAGACATTTTAGTTTGGCTGGAAGATGGTCTTTCTTCTGCACCTACCCCACGGACACAACCTTTTTTCCCCTTCCCAACACGCCTATTCCCCTTTCCACCAGCAGCAGGCCTTTTTCCACTGATTTTGGTGGTTAACTAATTCACAACTCTGGAGTTGTTTGCACAAAAAAACAATGGATGGTAACCGAGCAGAGCTGAGTGGCCAAACTGTGGTATTAGGCCAAAACTATTGGCTGGGTTAGATGCAGAAAAAAATTATTTTTAATTTGCAACCTGATGGAGGTCAGTATAGATGGACTAATAGACCAAGTCCCACACACCGCTAGAAGCCCAAATATTTTTTCAGAGCTAGATGCAGAAAATTTTTTTATTCAATTTGCAACCTGATGGAGGTCAGTATAGATGGACTAATAGACCAAGTCCCACACACTGCTAGAAGCCCAAATATTTTTTCAGAGCTAGATGCAGAAAAAAATTATTTTTAATTTGCAACCTGATGGAGGTCAGTATAGATGGACTAATAGACCAAGTCCCACACACCGCTAGAAGCCCAAATATTTTTTCAGAGCTAGATGCAGAAAAAAATTATATTCAATTTGCAACCTGCTGGAGGTCAGTATAGAAGGACTAATAGAACAAGTCCCACACACTGCTAGAAGCCCAAATATTTTTTCAGAGCTAAATGAAGAAAAAAATTATTTTTAATTTGCAACCTGATGGAGGTCAGTATAGATGGACTAATAGACCAAGTCCCACACACTGCTAGAAGCCCAAATATTTTTTCAGAGCTAGATGCAGAAAAAAATTATTTTTAATTTGCAACCTGATGGAGGTCAGTATAGATGGACTAATAGAACAAGTCCCACACGCTGCTAGAAGCCCAAATATTTTTTCAGCGATAAATGAAGAAAAAAATTATTTTTAATTTGCAACCTGATGGAGGTCAGTATAGATGGACTAATAGACCAAGTCCCACACACTGCTAGAAGCCCAAATATTTTTTCAGAGCTAGATGCAGAAAAAAATTATTTTTAATTTGCAACCTGATGGAGGTCAGTATAGATGGACTAATAGAACAAGTCCCACACGCTGCTAGAAGCCCAAATATTTTTTCAGAGATAAATGAAGAAAAAAATTATTTTTAATTTGCAACCTGATGGAGGTCAGTATAGATGGACTAATAGACCAAGTCCCACACACTGCTAGAAGCCCAAATATTTTTTCAGAGCTAGATGCAGAAAAAAATTATTTTTAATTTGCAACCTGATGGAGGTCAGTATAGATGGACTAATAGACCAAGTCCCACACACCGCTAGAAGCCCAAATATTTTTTCAGAGCTAGATGCAGAAAAAAATTATATTCAATTTGCAACCTGCTGGAGGTCAGTATAGAAGGACTAATAGAACAAGTCCCACACACTGCTAGAAGCCCAAATATTTTTTCAGAGCTAAATGAAGAAAAAAATTATTTTTAATTTGCAACCTGATGGAGGTCAGTATAGATGGACTAATAGACCAAGTCCCACACACTGCTAGAAGCCCAAATATTTTTTCAGAGCTAGATGCAGAAAAAAATTATTTTTAATTTGCAACCTGATGGAGGTCAGTATAGATGGACTAATAGACCAAGTCCCACACACCGCTAGAAGCCCAAATATTTTTTCAGAGCTAGATGCAGAAATTTTTTTTATTCAATTTGCAACCTGATGGAGGTCAGTATAGATGGACTAATAGACCAAGTCCCACACACTGCTAGAAGCCCAAATATTTTTTCAGAGCTAGATGCAGAAAAAAATTATTTTTAATTTGCAACCTGATGGAGGTCAGTATAGATGGACTAATAGACCAAGTCCCACACACTGCTAGAAGCCCAAATATTTTTTCAGAGCTAGATGCAGAAAAAAAATATTTTTAATTTGCAACCTGATGGAGGTCAGTATAGATGGACTAATAGAACAAGTCCCACACGCTGCTAGAAGCCCAAATATTTTTTCAGAGATAAATGAAGAAAAAAATTATTTTTAATTTGCAACCTGATGGAGGTCAGTATAGATGGACTAATAGACCAAGTCCCACACACTGCTAGAAGCCCAAATATTTTTTCAGAGCTAGATGCAGAAAAAAATTATTTTTAATTTGCAACCTGATGGAGGTCAGTATAGATGGACTAATAGAATGATGCTATGCCCAAAAGATTTTACTTCACTAGGTGCAGTAAAAAAATTGGTATTCTATACACAGGTGGTATATCTTGCAACACAGATAGGCTACTCCACTGACTAACACACTCTGCAATAGGCCAAAAAGGATTAGCTTTGCTAGATTCAGCCAAATGCTGTGAAAAAAACTTGCACAGCACTGGCACAGACCTGCCTGGCAAAAACTGATAGGAACTGATGTAACCTAGTCCTGAAAAGGACTCCAATTACAATTAGTCTTTACTCCCACAATCTATCTATTTAAGAGCACAGACCTGCTTGATAAAAGTCGTAGGAAATGCTGTAACCTAGTCCTTAAAAGGACTGCAATCACAACTATTCCCTACTCCCAAGCTATCTGTATATTTGTGCGAAAATTGGCTTGAAATTAACAAGGTATAGCGCACACAGCAACAGCGGTGCCGTCTAACACGCAGCTGCAGCAGTGAGAAAATGGTGGCGACGGGGAAAATGGCTTGGTCTTATAGGGCAAGGACATGTGACATACACTGCCAATCACACATGCCCTTGCTTGTGTGAAAAAAAGCACTTCGCTCCGTGTGTGCGCTGCTGATAGGCTGACAGATTGCACCTCCCCACTGCAAATGCGGGAAAGAGAAAAAAAAATGGAGATCTTCATTGTTCCTGCAGAGATCCATCCCCTGCCCCTCCCCCCGCCCCGCTGTACACTCAAACTGCGTATTAACATTAATTTTCATCATTACTGAGAAAAAATCCAGTTATGATTTTGGTGCACGAACAGTTATCGAACATAACCTCGAACAGCCGAATTTTTCTCAAATTGTTCGTGTTCGCCGACCGGCTCGAACACCGCCCAAAACAGCTCGAATTTGAGATTGGCGAACAGTTCGAGTAGAACAACGCTCATCTCTAGTCCCGAAGTGCAGTTGCAAAAACCATCAAGCGCTACAAAGAAACTGGCTCACATGAGGACTGCCCCAGGAAAGGAAGACCAAGAGTCACCTCTGCTTCGGAGGATAAGTTTATCCGAGTCACCAGCCTCAGAAATCGCAGGTTAACAGCTGCTCAGATTAGAGACCAGGTCGATGCCACACAGAGTTCTAGCAGCAGACACATCTCTTCAACAACTGTTAAGAGGAAACTTTGTGCAGCAGGCCTTCATGGTAAAACAGCTGCTAGGAAACCACTGCTAAGGACAGGCAACAAGCAGAAGAGACTTGTTTGGGCTAAAGAACACAAGGAATGGACATTAGATCAGTGGAAATCTGTGCTTTGGTCTGACGAGTGCAAATTTGAGATCTTTGGTTCCAACCACCGTGTCTTTGTGTGACGCAGAAAAGGTAAACGGATGGACTCTACATGCCTGGTTCCCACCATGAAGCATGGAGGAGGAGGTGTAATGGTGTGGGGGTGCTTTGCTGGTGACATTGTTGGGGATTTATTCAAAATTGAAGGCATACTGAACCAGCATGGTTACCACAGCATCTTGCAGCGGCATGCTATTCCATCCGGTTTGCGTTTAGTTGGACCATCATTTATTTTTCAACAGGACAATGACCCCAAGCACACCTCTAGGCTGCGTAAGGGCTATTTCACCAAGAAGGAGAGTGATGGGGTGCTACGCCAGATGACCTGGCCTCCACAGACACCAGACCTGAACCCAATCGAGATGGTTTAGGGTGAGCTGGACGGCAGAGTGAAGGCAAAAGGGCCAACAAGTGCTAAGCATCTCTGGGAACTCCTTCAAGATTGTTGGAAGACCATTTCCAGTGACTACCTCTTGAAGCTCATCAAGAGTGTGCAAAGCAGTCATCAAAGCAAAAGGTGGCTACTTTGAAGAACCTAGAATATAAGACATATTTTCAGTTGTTTCACACTTTTTTGTTAAGTATATAATTCCACATGTGTTAATTCATAGTTTTGATGCCTTCAGTGTGAATGTACAATTTTCATAGTCATGAAAATACAGAAAAATCTTTAAATGAAAAGGTGTGTCCAAACTTTTGGTCTGTACTGTACATACACATAGATTATTCCATCATCGCTATATTGATTCACACTGATTAGGTAATCAATTTAAAGAAACTAATTGATTTTCTATAATATATATATTTTTCCTTGACAGACCCCCCCCCTAAAATCAATTATTTGCTTTTAATATTCATATGCTAAAAATTAGAGGAGGAGAAGAATTGACCCTATGTTAAGGCTTTTCTGGAACCCTACGATGTGACAAGCGCCCTGTCCCTTTTAGACGGACCCACCGACGTTCCTAAATCTAACTCATATGAAGACCTATAGGAAAGGGATGGAGACCCCAAAAGATCTAGTGACTGGGTAATCGAGGGCCACCCCTAACACAGAAATATGGATATTAACTTTACAAACTCATTGACTTCTGGTAATCTCTCTGGTACAACACTTTTGTTCTAAGGGGTACTGTTTGTTCATAGATTTCGAGAGCCTTAGTAATTTTCCCTGTGGGGCCGATATTGTCTGGGATATACGTACAACAATGCTCATCTATCATTTTGCATACCCCTCCTTTTTCTGAAATTAACATATCCAGAGCTATTCTGTTTTGGAAGGCCATGGTAGATGTGGATGCTAGTTGGTCAGCTATCCCTTGTAAGGCATCTTTGGTGTAATTGACAAATCTTTGTTGGTTATAATATATGTAATTTATCCAATCTACGTTTTTGTTAACGGTTACTATGGGTATTATGGACTCAAATCCCGCCTTCACTTGGTCTTGGGCCTTGAATTCGCCTGGCACCCCCCTAAGCACTCCGAGAACATCAATATATATATGTGGGTCAAAACTGCCTTTGGGGTTAACTTCTCTCTTGGCCCTATATGTGCCTGCAAACGCAGCCTTTATTTCCTTTTTGGATTCCTGGGACTCAGATATAAGGTAAACAGACATTATTGCTTTAGTTAAGGCACATTCCCCAGTCCATTTGCCCTCCAGTCTAATCCTAATCTTCATGTCACCACATTCAAAGAAGTGTTGTACCAGAAAACTGGAATATCATTCTCTTTGGTAATAATTGTTTGGAATGCACGTATTACCGTAACAAAGGCTTCCCCCCAGCTACTGGCATCAGACAAAGGAACATCAGGGTTGTGGGTCTGAGACCGCCTTCTTGCAATGGGATGATTCTTGCATGATGTTCGACCTTCACAGCTTTAGGTGATGTAAGCAACACTTGGTAGGGCCCTTCAAATCTGGCATCCAGTGTGCCTCGCACGTGATTCTTTATCCAGACAAAATCTCCAGGCTGGATGCTGTGAGTACCTGGTTCAAGATCTGAGTCTGGAATAGAAGAGTACACTGTAGCATGTGTTAGTTTTAACTCTTTAGCAAGTCCGACAACAAAATTCACAAGCTTATCATTCCCTGAACTAAGCTGCTGTGGGTAATATCGACCCACTCTAGATGGCCCCCCAAACAAGATCTCATATGGTGTGAACCCTGTGGCCATTCATCCTTTCAGCTTTGCCGCTACTTTGAGGATGATAAGGAGTATGCAGGCCCAAATCAGCCCCAATCATCTCCCAGATTGATTTGGTAACTTCTGCAGTGAAGGCGGGTCCTTGATCACTTTTAATCACTTCTGGAATCCTAAATCTGCAGATAAGTTCTGCCAGAAGCCTTTTCACTGTAGTTCTAGCAGTCATGTTGGTTACTGGGTATGCTTCTGTCCAGCCAGAAAACATATTCACCACCACCAGAACATATTCATATCTTCCACTCTTGGGTAATGACATATGATCAATTTGGATTCTCTGGAAAGGATACTGTGACTTTGCCAGTTTCTCCTTTAGCACATGTTCTGTTCTTCCAGGATTACAAGTGTTACAAATCTCACAGCTCCTAGTATAGTTTGTAGCAAGAGCTGAGATCTCGGGTGCAATATAGAGTTTGATAGCTGAAATCATCTGATTCTTCCCTCTATGTACCTTTCCATGAGCCCACTGAACCACTGCAGGATACAGTGCTCTTGGCAGACATATTCTTCTCCCCACTCTCCAGATTCCGTCCTTACAAAACGTTCCTCCCCATCCGATCCATCCTTTCGGATTCTCTTCCAGCTTGCTCCTCTTCATCTTCCTCCTCTTCTTCCAACCCCAAATTTCTCATTCCCGTTTCTTCCTCATCCCCTTGTTGTCTCTGACTTCGGGTGAGCACAAACACGTTCGTACCCCCCGACACCTCTGCTTCCTCTGGAAATATTGGTTCCATAGCTGCTGCTTTTACTGTAATGTCAGCCAGATGATTCCCCTTGGCTTCCTCTGAATTCAGTTTCCCATGAGCCTTAATTTTGATCACAGCCACTTGCCTAGGTGACTTCAGAGCTTCTAGCAGACTTCTCACTGCCCCTGCATTCTGGATTGGAGCTCCACTGGCTGTCTTGTAGCCCCTCAGGGCCCATATCAGGCCAAAGTCGTGGGCAATCCTGAATCCGTACCTTGAGTCCATGTAGGTATTGGCCACTCGACTCTCTGCGCACTTGCAGGCTTCGGTCAGCGCATACAGTTCTTCCTCTTGAGCTGACAGCAGAAACAACCGTTGGTAGGGACACCACCGCATATCCGGTATGGTAAGTTCCATATTCATCTGCGTATCTGGATCCGTCAGTATACAGTATCAGATCCGCTTCAGGCAGTGGCTGCTCAGAGACAGTAGGTAGGTGAGAGGGTTCTGCCTTCATGACCTCAAGGCAATCATGGTCACTCGAACCAGGGTATTCATGGTCTTCTGAGGACCCCCCTAAGTCTTCAGAGCAGTCCCCCCTTGACAGAGGAAGCGGAGTGGAGGGGTTCAAGACAGTACATCGCCAAAGAGCTATATTTTCTGGTAAAAGGAACTCACATTGCATTCTGACACGACATTGAATAGATAGATGGTTGTGCTGGGTTTGTGCAAGGATAGCTTTCAAATCATGAGGGGCCAGTATAGTTGTAGGATGGCCAAGTACAACATCTGCTGTTCTGTGGAGGAGTCTGTAGCTGCCATCACTGCTTTGAGACATGTTGGAGCTGTTTGCGCCACTGGATCCAATTTACTAGAATAATATCCGATGGGTCTCATGTGGCCTCCATGTTTTTTGTGCCAGAACTCCTGAGGCATGGGCACACGCTTCAGAGACAAATATAAAGAATGGAAATTCATAGTTGGGAATCGCCAGTGCAGGGGCTGAAATTATGAGTTCTTTCAACTGGTCCATTTCATCTTCAGCTTCCTGGTCAAAATGCAGGTCAAGCTCAGAAGAGTGGACCTGATCATATAGAGGTTGCATGAGAACTGACCGTTAGGGATCCACTGCCTGCAGTATGTGACCATTCCCAGGAAAGCTTGGAGTTGTTTGACAGTTCTCGGGTACGGGATGTCACGGATGGCAGTTTTACGCTCTTCAGTGAGATGCTGGTACCTTGGGATATGCAATGACCCAAAAACACAACTTTGGTACAACACCATTGTAGCTTTCGCAGAGTAACTTTGCATCCAATGGTGGCCAGAAATTGGAGCAAAGAATAGCTGAACCTGTGGCAAGTTTGGTCGTCGGGACAACAGAGGAGTAGATCATCGACATATTATATCAATGTGACTTCAGGGTTCTCACTCTTCCAGGGTTGGAGACAGGTAGTTAAGGCCAGTGTGAAGTGATGAGGGGAGTTCTGAGCTCCTTGAGGCATAACGGTCCAGGTGTACTGTACTCCTCTGTGTGTAAAAGCAAAAAGATACTGACAGTCTGGATGCAGAGACACACTGAAGAAGGCGTTTGCCAAGTCGATTACTGTAAAATGCGTTGCCTCAGGGGGAATTTCATTGAGTAATGTATGTGGATTTGGCACCACTGGGGTCTCCAGGATTGTAACTGCATTCACAGCTCTCAGATCTTGCACCATCCTGAATTTATCCGGTTCTCCTCTTGCAGTTTTCTTCTTCACTGGAAACAATGGAGTATTAGCAGGAGAAACACAGGGGATTAATGCTCCTTTCTTGAGTAATTATTGGATCTGGGCATCTAATGACGCTTCTTGGGCTGCTTTCAGTGGGTGCTGTGGGAGTCTGGGAATCCATGCACCTTCTTTCAGGAAAACTTGGACTGGCGGGACTGGCAGCCGGCCTATATCATCAGGATCTTGAGACCAGAGTTCAGGTGGTATGCAGTCAAGATAATGCTGTGGTATGGCAGTTGTTGCAAAGTGGATGACACACAATGGGAGGGCATTTACCTTTGTTTGTTCCTCTAATGATAACGGAGTAGAGACATCTAGATGCATTCCATTCTCATCATATGATATCTGAGCATTTAACTTCTGGAGTAGATCTGCTCCCAACAAATTAAGCGGGCAGGTGTCTGAAACGAGTAATCTGGCCAGCAGCTTCTGTTCTTTCCCAGTAGGCAATGGAAATCTTAGCCAGGATGAGGGTGGTTTTCCATCCACTCCCACACATGAAAGGAAATCATCAGATATAAGCGATTCATAGGGTAAATCTCTTACTGATCTGGCTGTCTACTAGGAAAGGTAAAGTTCTGTCCTCTACATCAATTTTGACAGTAGAAATCAGTCCAGATTTAGTGGGGACGTTTTCAACTGAGGTCAAGGTGAGCACGGGTTTGCCACTGTCCTATGGGGGGTAATTCTGGTCTTTCCCCGCAAACCGGCGTGGTGGGTCCCTGTTATTTTGGTACATCTGTTGTGGTGGCTGGTCTCTGTAATTCTGAACAGGTTCTCTTGGCATTGTCTCATACTCTCTCTGTGGTGGCTGCCGTGATGGCTGTCTAATACTCTTGGAGGGAGTACAGTGGATTTCATTGGTAGCGTGGAGAATCTCTTCTTTTAAATTGCGGGTTGTAGGAGAGTGGCATCGAGCCATAGAAAGGATTCCCTCTTTTCTCTGGACATCCTCTTCTGAAATGACCCGGTTGGTTACAACGGTAACAGATTGAATCCCTTAGTCTTAAGCTCGGTCCTCTGTACATTTGTTAAGGACCCATCCATCGTGGGGTTGAGCGGTATAATTGTTGTGGGTATCCTGGGGGATATGGCAACTGTTCTTGTTGATTATCTGCAGGTTGATAGACTGCTAGAGCAGCTGGAGCAGGAACAGGAGTCTGTGTCGGTGCTGGGGTAGGCTCTGGAGTAGGCCTTGGAGCAGCATTCAATTATTTCTCTATAGCTTTAGCAATGAGGAGTACCTTTCGCGGGGACATGTCCACATATTCTGGTCTGGAGTCTGTAAGATTTACTGAGATTTCCTCTCTGAGTCCCCTAACAAATGACGTGACTAGCAGATTTTGTTGGACCTTCATTGAACCCTTGATCCTTGAACAGAGTATAGATTCTGGTGTAAAATTTTTCGACATTCTCCCCTGATTCTTGAGAACAGTCTAATACACTGGTAGATGAGTCTGTGAGCTGCTCCTTGGCCGATTGCTGAAGTTGTTGACAAAAAGCTCTGATTACCTGATTGGTAAGTCTCCTTGTCTGTCACTTGGCTGTCATTCAGAGCTACTTGAATTATTGGCCAGAAGGCATCTCCCACTTTAATGCTAGTGATTTCATGAAGATCTTTCCAAGTAGCCAAATAAGTTTGTTGAATTTGTCTGATTCTTCTGTAGAACGCCATAGGGTGTCTGTCTGGGTCAGGTAGTTGACTAATCACTTGATTAACTTGCGAGGGTGTGAATGCCACATATCTATTATAGTAATCTGGCACTGGAGATTCTGACTGAGAAGATGTTGAGGGAGATACCGGCAACACAGCAACAGGAGGTGGACTTATTTATCCAGGAAATAGTTCATTTGGGTTATCTTCTGAGGTCATCTGGCGGCTGAGTGGGTCTGATCTAGCTGCGGCACTTTCCACAGCTCGGGTGAGAATTTGAGATTTATGATAGTCATTGCTGATTAGTCTTATCTCCTCCAGCGTAGTTAGTCCTCTATACTCCCGTATAGCATGGACTATTGCTTGGGAACAGGCTTGCATAGGAAATCCATACATTCCAGAACTTATAGCAGGAAGAGCAATAGAAGTAAAGTTCCTTGTTCCAACATAGTTCAGAATATTGTTGATTGTAGCTCTAAGTTGTGTCACACACTGATTATGATGATCTTCATCATACACATTCCGGGTGTAGTGTGTATTGCGGCTTGTATTCCGGGTGTGCCAAGATGGCCACCACCGGAAGGAAGCACACTACAGGAAGGGTGCATCAAGATGGCCGCCACCGCAAGGGACATCTGGTCAGAGGCCGGACGTGATGCAATGGGTGTAGCAACATGGCCGCTGCAGGATGAGGATGGGGCACTAGTAGCAAGGGGTGGGCCTCCTGGACACCCATGCAACACAATAATCTGCTCACAATGGATTCTGCTGGCCACAATTAGAACACCACCAACAATTCATTGCGCTGCCATTATAGGGCAGTGGCGGAGGCATGGTGGGGAGGGGAGGAACAGTGTGAGGTCTGGGACATGGTGCCCCGCATGCAAGAGAAGTATCTCTATTATCAGGATTCTGCTGACTGCAATTTGTACAGGTCCATCAAAAACGGATCCTCACAAAGAATGAGCATGTCAGTTTGTTCGGCGTTTTTCTAATCTGCTTTTGCTATTGAAAACATTATCTATGAGCTCAAAAACCTTTCAGGTGATGCGTTTTTTTAAAAAGCTAATCTGCTTTTGCAGCTGAAAAACGTATCCTCAAAAAACGCAGCAAAAACGCTGTGTGTGAATGTAGCCTTAGATCAGGAATAGAACAGCCATTTATAGGACATTTCATAACTTTCCCAAATTCCTATGAAAAAATATTCCCCACAAACTGCATTGATCTACTGCACCCAATTTATTATATATTTTAGAAGTCGGAGTCGGTCCATTTTATACCGACTCCGACTCCACCAAAATGAGCACCGACTCCACGACTCCGACTCTACAGCCCTGGTTACAAGTCACCATAGAATTTCTCCACCAGCTAATGATGAGAGGCATATCAGGGGTGTCAGCGCAGCGGTGTCTGACCGGAGTAGCATTTCACTTCCAACTACTGAATTGGACAGATGTGACAAAGAGATTCATCATTAGACAAGCCTTAAAAGGGTGGAAAAGAGCTCAACCAAGTCAGGAGTACAGACGTCCTGTGTCACTAAAACTGTTGTCAGAAATCATATCTCTAACACCAGTAACATGCCACTCACAGTTTGAAGCGACACTACTGTCTACTGCATTTGTGATCTCCTTATTACACCAGGACGTAGTCATAGACAATAATGCAATATGCCTACGCATACGCAAATCGAAAACGGTTCCAGCGGGCAGGGGCACTTGGGTGCTTTTACAACCCACTAACAGTACACTGTGTCCGGTAACAATAGTAAAAACATATATAACCATCAGGCCACAAAGTAATTTCTTCCTATCACACATTGATGGAACTCCATTATCAAGATACCAGTTCCAATCTATATTTAATTAATGCCTAACATCAGCAGGGTACCACCCCAAAGATTACGGGACACACTCATTCCGCATAGGCGCAGCTACGGAAGCAGCAAGAGCAGGACTGTCAAAGGGAGATGGCGATCCGCTTGTTTTGCGAGATACATAAGACTGGACTTGTTATCCTAACGTGGTTTGTTTCTTTTACAGGTGACGCTAAGCCAACAGTGTGGGTGATAGGCCACTCGTACATATACTGGGCAGAAAAAAGGGCGAAAATCCGCCCGGGCGGGAGGAATATGGGATTTCATAACACATATTTCAACTGGAGAGGTATTAGAGGTCTGTGATGGCCACAGGTACTAATGGAGGTGATCGAGATAGGGAGAGAAGCAACAGGTCCGGTCATATTAGTTATACATGCCGGGGGAGACTACCTCGCAGAACTAATGGCAATAATGAAGCTAGACACTGAGCGCTTCAGAGCACTTTTTAGAAAATTAACGATAGTATGGTCGAAGATTGTGCCGAGAGCGGTATGGCGAGGTGCATGAGACAGCGCGGCCATCCAACGGACAAGGCGGGTAATAAATATTCGGATGGCAAAATTTGTAAAAGAAAGAGGTGGTGTAGTGATACGACACCGAGAACTGGAAGGAGATAAAGCAGGCCTCATACAGCACGACGGTGTTCACTTAACGGATATTGGACTGGACATATTCCTGTCAGGACTCCAGGATGGAGTGGAACAAGCGTTAATGATGATGATGGGTGGGGGTCGGAGTCCTGCCTACGAGTATGCAGGATCCTCCGTGGCCTGGAAATAGAAAGGACATGTTGGAGAGTTACACTTGTTGGCCAACTTGCCGGTGTGGAGACACAGGGCATGCTGCAACAAGCTGAATTATTTTGGAAATAAAATGCCTTTCTAATGGAATGAATATAAAGAATTAATAAAGCTGTGACCGATCCTCACCCATCCAGTTGTAAGAGTTACATTATTGTATTGTCAAGGAAAGGGGGGCGGTAGGGGGGCTGAGCGTCGGGGTTTGGTTGGGGATCCCCACAGTCTGGTAGACTCCATACTAAATAAGGAGGGAGTCACTGACTGTGGTGGCCCCTCCCTGGGCCGTGGCGATTAGTGATCCCCCTTCGCTGCCCCTTACTGACCAGTGATCCTGAAGTCCCCGGAAGAGTCCAATGAAGCGGAAGGGACAGCTGCCACAAGCAGTCCCATGGATACATAAACACCGGGACATCCCACTTTACTTCCTTTCTTTGCTGGTCCCGGAGTCGAACGTCCCACCTACCCTCCCTGGAGTGAAGACTGCAAGAAGGACAATCATAGACTTTTCAAGTCACAGCGGCCTGGAAATAGAAAGGACATGTTGTAGAGTTACACCCAGGGGCGGATTGGCCCACCGGAGGATCGGGAAAACCCCCAGTGGGCCCCGGGTCCCAATGGCCATGCCCCCCAAGCCCTGCCCCCCTACACTCCCTGGGCCCTGTACAGAGAATAGAGGGGCCCCCCAGTTCGCTAATCATATCGGCAGCACTGCCTATATGATTAGTCATGGGCCCTCTGCAGCGGCAAAGCAGGATGAGCGATCTCCCTGATCTGCCTGCTGCCGCAGTGCCCCTCTGCCTCCTATGCGCAGCGTGACACTGCCGGCGTGTGCACAGGTGGTCAGTCTCAGGGCGATGACGTCATCGCCCTGGGACTGCTTCCTGTGCACGCTGTGGAGGACGGACCTGGCATCGCCCCAGGAAGCGGCTGCAGGCCTGCAGCTCATCTCGACGCGTGAGTATGAAAGGGGGGGGGGGGAGGACCCCTGGCAGTAAATACTACTGGGCAATGGGCATGATTATCATCATGCCCAGCATGTCCTGCTGCCAGCCTCTGGTTACTGGTACTATGCCCAGCTGCATGTACTACCACCAGTGGCTGGCAGGATATGCTGGGTGGGCATGATAGTACCACGGAGGCTGGCAGGACATACTAGGCATGAATCATGCCTGCCTAGTATGTCTTGCCAGCCTCTGTGGTACTATCATGTCCTGCCAGCCACTGGTGGTGGTGTGGTACTATCATGCTAGTACTACTACCACCAGTGGCTGGCTGGCAGGACATGCTGGGTGGGCATGATAGTACCACAGAGGCTGGCAAGACATACAAGGCATGAATCATGCCTAATATGTCCTGTCAGCCTCTGTGGTACTATCATGCCCAGCATGTCCTGCCAGCAACTGGTGGTACCATCATGCATGCCCATTTCCCATTTTGTTTTTTTATTAAAGATGGAGTCCCTACATGTGTTTTGTGTTTTATTTTTATTAAAAAAAAAATTCTCTGTTTTATGTCTTTTTTTTCTGTTTAGTAGAAATTTATGGTGGCCATGTCTAATTTGGCGTGACGCCATGAATTTTCGGCTTAGTATCAGCTGATAATACAAAGCTGGTACTAACCCCATTATTACCCAGCGTGCCACCCCCCACCAGGGCCATTGGAAGAGCCGGATAAAGTGCCTGGAAATGCCGCTATGATGAATGCGCCAATTCTAGGGGTGGCTGTGGGCTTCCGTTTTCAGTGTGGGGGGCCCAGAATACTTAGGCCTTACCATGCTGAGAATCCCAGCCCCCAGCTGCCTGGTTTTACCTGGCTGGCGATCAAAATATTGCGGGAGCCCATGCATTTTTTTTTTAATTATTATTTTAAATAATTTAAAAAAAACATTGGGCTTTCCTGACTTTTGATCGCCAACCAAGATAAAGCCAGGCAGCTGGAGGTGGCAGCCTGTTGCTGTCTGCTTTATCTGTGCTGAGAATCAAAAATTCTGCGGAGCGCTATGTCATTTTTGTTTTATTATTTATTTTCAGACTTCTATATGTGTGACAATCCCAACAGCCAATCACAGATGCTGACACAGAGAATGGGCGTCTGTGATTGGCTGCTTGAGTAACCTGAAACAAGCCCATACATAGTACCATACTAGAATGTATGGGCTGATTGTACATTACTCGAATAGCCAATCACAGACGCCCATCCTCTTTGACAGCATCTGCGATTGGCTATTGGGTCTGTGACATATAGAAGTGTGAAAATAAATTTTTAAAAACATGACAGAGCTCCGCAGAATTTTTGATTCTCACCGCAGATAAAGCAGACAGCTACCGACTGCCACCCCCAGCTGCCTGGCTTTACCTTGGCTGCCGATCAAAAGACAGAGAAGCCGAATATTTGTTGATCGCCAGCCAGATAAAACAAGGCAGCTGCGGGCTGGGATTCGCAGCATAGTTAGCCCCAAGCGTTCTTGGCCCCCCACGTTGAAAATCGCAGCCACCCCTGAAAATGGCGCATTCATCATAGCACCATTTCTAGGTGCTTTACCCGGCTCTTCCAGCGGCCCTGGTGGTGAGTGGCACCCTGGGTAATAATAGGGTTAGTACCAGGCCAGCTTTGTATTATCAGCTGGTACTAAGCCCGAAATTCATGGTGTCACGCCAAATTAGACATAGCCACGATTGAATTTCTAGTAAACAGAAAAAAAAAAAAAGACAGAAATTTTTTTTTTTATTAAAAATAAAACACATTTAGGGACTCCATCTTTAATGAAGAAAAATCCTCACTTCAACGTAATCCATGGGTCTTCTGTCTTCAGCTCTGCTACATCTTTGCCATCAGACAAATATGTCTGCTGACAGAGATGAGCAGACACAGAATGACACTGGAGCAATGTTACTGTGTAGTGCGGCACTATGTTGCTTTTTTGTCATTTCATGTAGTGTAGAAGTCTTGGGAAAAGTGTGGATTGTGCTCTGGAAGTGATCAGTTATAGCTAACTATGTTATTTTCTGCAGAGATAAGTCCTGCATAGAAGATATGATATATCGGTCTGTGACAGATAAATAACTTGTGAGTATGTGTATTACCTATACACGCACACTGACACTATATACAGAGCTCCTGTGTATAATATCAATGGTGATCATTGCATTACCTGCACACTGACACTATATACAGAGCTCCTGTGTATAATGTCATTGGTGATGACTGTATAACCTGTACACTATATACAGAGCTCCTGTGTATAATGTCACTGGTGATCACTGTATAACCTGTACACTGACCCAATATACAGAACTTTTTTACATTTTTATTATTTTAGTATTATTTGTCACTATGTGGTGGCATTATGTGCTTTGGTCATGACATGACGATATTTGTCCCTTGTATGTGGTATTATTCGGTCACTATGTGGTGGTAATATGTGGTCTCATGGTGTGTCAGTATTTATACCTTGTATCTGGTAGCATTTGATCACTATGTTTTGGTATTATGTGCTTTGGTCATGGTGTGGCGGTATTTGTGCCTTGTATGTGGCATTATTTGGGCACTATGTGGTGGTAAAATGTGATCTGGTCACGGTGTGGTAGTATTTCTGCCTTCTATCTGGTAATATTGGTCTTGGTAAGAGTGGATTGTGGTTGGTCATTTGTTTTATCTGATATCGATAAGGGAAAACCTCTTTATTTCCAATAGATATTAAATACTTGGATGTTTAACCCCTCCCTGTCCTATAACTATTACACAGCAGCAGAGATGCAGCTACAGAGGTTCACCAGAGAAAGCAAGTTGGCATTTGGTGAGATTTTCACCTCTGTATTTATAAGACAAAACCAGGAGTGGGTGAGAAATGCATAAAACATTACCTCGGATTGTTCCACTCCTGGTTTTGTCTTATAAATACTGAGGTAAAAATCTCACCAAATACTCAAAGTGCCACAATCTTCTGACAGTGCGGATTCCACCAATAAATAAGTGATTCCCTTCCCAACCTGTGCATCGCTGATAACTTGTTTTCACCAATAAAAACCCTTTAATGCAAACTACAGTAATTGTACATCGCATTTCTGGTGAGCGCACAGTGATGGGCAGGAGCCGCCAATATAACGAGTATAACGGCTAACAGGTATCTGCAAATAGCTGAAGGTTGGGTTGGCCCAGGTGGGTGGGCCTCTGGAGTCAATTTCCCTGGTGGGCCCCAGACACCCCAGTCCGGTGCTGTGAGTGAGGGTGTAATGGACGTTCTTACATTCTTATCCCACAGGTGTCTCACTGATTTCTTTACCACTCGTTTGTGTGTAAATAATATTACATTTGCTCAGAGCCGCAGCGAGGGGTTCAGCCAGGGGCGGACACACCACCGATGCAGCCGCACCCGGGCCCAGAGGTGGAGGGGGGCCCATGCAGGAAGGGGCGTAGTTCTCAGGCAGTAGACCACGCAGCTGTTATGGGGCCCCTTGACTGAGGGCTGATGCTGCTTAACCCCCTTCCACTCCCACTCGTAATGATTCTTGATACCCTGAGCAGAGTGCGGGCATTGAAAAAGGGGGCGTGTCATGCAGGAGAGAGGCCGCTGGCCAATGAACGCTTCCCCATCAGACTGATGAGAGCGCTCATTGACTGTTGTGTCTGTCCTCCTGCAGGGTCTTACAGGGGGTCTTCTGCCTCCTGCTGTTCCTTTCCCAGCAGCATTTCCTGAAAGAGTAGAGGGTGGGGGAGGAGAGTCCACAGCATCGGACAGCAAGCAGGGGCAGGAAGCTGAAATCAGTCCTGTCTGCTGTGTCCCCTCCTCCACAGTGCGTTCTGCAGCCCTCTCCAGAAGACCCCAATATCATAAAAGATTAGTATATGAGTGTATGTATATGTGTGCAGGGCTGCCACCAGGAATTTCAGGCCCCATACTGGCAAAAAAATTTCGGGCACCCTTGAGACTCCGCCCAGGCTTCACCCCAGCTCCACCTCGACTCCTCGAACCTTCCACAGTCACACCGCCCACTCTTGGAAAAACTCCATTTCTGCACCACATCCTTATCAATCACACATTAAGGGTATGTGCCCACGCTCAGGAGGCGCCTGCAGCCCCGAATCTGCGGGATAGCCGTGCGGCTTCTGCCCTCATTTTATGCAATTGAGTGGCGCGATTTTTTTTTTGTGCATGCGGAGTTTCCTCATAGATGTTATTCTGTGGAGAAAGTCCACATGTGGACCCGCAAGAGAAATTGACATGCTGCGGGTCTGAAAGATGTACTGCATGTCAGTTTCCGTGGGTGATCCATAGGTGCACAGAGTCCCATAGTGGACATGAGATTTCTAGAAATCCTATCCACTATGCTGTAACACCTGGCCGCTGCAGGTTTGATGCTGCATAAGCAGTGGCTCCTGACCATGAGCACATACCCTAACAGTTCCCATAGAACACCATATCACATACATAGCAGCAGCTTTTGTTTGGCCAAAAGATTTTGTAAGCTGCCGCCACGACAAGGTTAACTCTTCTGGCCGTGCCCTACTCTAACCTATTAAACATTTCTTAAAATATCCAGTACTCTATTTAGGTATATTTTTCTTTATTTTTCTTTAAGGGAATGTGTTACATACATTTTTTCAAATAATATCACATACAAAGGGACAAAAACCGTCACACCATGGCCGGACTACATATTACCACCACATAGTGACAAAATAATACCACATACAAAGAATACCGACACACCATGACTAGACCACATATTATCACCACATAGTGACCAAATAATACTACATACAAGGAGCAAATACCACCACACCACGGCCAGACCACATATTACCACCACAGTGACCGAGCAACACCACATACAAGGAACAAATACCACCACACCATGACCAGACCACATATTACCACCAGATAGTGACCAAATAATACTACATACAAGGAACATAGAATTAAACCTCATACTCTTGTTCATGCATATTTGTATCCCACCCTGTATATAAACTGTTTATTGCAGGAAATTCGTATGAAAACCACCGATGTTAGGAAATACACCCGCATCTGATCTGGTGCAAATCATAATATCCTGGCAAAGGATCATAGAGCCGCAGATATACCGAGCATTATCAATCATATCAACGGGAGGCAAATAGATGCATCATTGTAAAACAGACGAAAACAAGTATGTACAAAACACTGGTGAGATTACTGTAGAACAGGGGTCCTCAAACTTTTTAAACATGGGGCCAGTTCACTGTCCCTCAGACCATTGGAGGGCTGGAATATAGTTTTTTAAAAAAAACTATGAACAAATTCCTATGCACACTGCACATATCTTATTTTGACGTAAAAAAAAACAATACAGGAACAAATACAATATTTAAAATGAAGAACAAGTAAAGTTAGATAAACCGGTATTTCAATAGGCAAGTAAATGTCCCCAATAGGCAGCTTAGGTCCCCAATAGGCAGGTAAATGTCCCCAATAGGCAGGTAAATGTCCCCAATAGGCAGTTAAATGTCCCCAATAGGCAGGTAAATGTCCCCAATAGGCAGGTAAATGTCCCTAATAGGCAGCATAGGTCCCCAATAGGCAGGTAAATGTCCCCAATAGGCAAGTAAATATCCCCAATAGGCAGCATAGGTCCCCAATAGGCAGGTAAATGTCCCCAATAGGCAAGTAAATATCCCCAATAGGCAGCATAGGTCCCCAATAGGCAGGTAAATGTCCCCAATAGGCAGGTAAATGTCCCCAATAGGCAGCATAGGTCCCCAATAGGCAGGTAAATGTCCCCAATAGGCAGCATAGGTCCTCAATGGGGAGGTAAATGTCCCCAATAGGCAAGTAAATATCCCCTATAGGCAGCATATGTCCCCAATAGGCAGTTAAATGTCCCCAATAGGCAGGTAAATGTCCCCAATAGGCAGGTAAATGTCCCCAATAGGCAGCATAGGTCCCCAATAGGCAGGTAAATGTCCCCAATAGGCAAGTAAATATCCCCAATAGGCAGCATAGGTCCCCAATAGGCAGGTAAATGTCCCCAATAGGCAGGTAAATGTCCCCAATAGGCAGCATAGGTCCCCAATAGGCAGGTAAATGTCCCCAATAGGCAGCATAGGTCCTCAATGGGGAGGTAAATGTCCCCAATAGGCAAGTAAATATCCCCAATAGGCAGCATAGGTCCCCAATAGGCAGGTAAATGTCCCCAATAGGCAGGTAAATATCCCCAATAGGCAGGTAAATGTCCCCAATAGGCAGGTAAATGTCCCCAATAGGCAGGTAAATGTCCCCAATAGGCAGCATAGGTCCCCAATAGGCAGGTAAATGTCCCCAATAGGCAGCATAGGTCCTCAATGGGGAGGTAAATGTCCCCAATAGTCTGCATAGGTCCTCAATGGGCGGGTAAATGTCCCCAATAGGTAGCATAGGTCCTCAATAGGCAGGCTGTTCCCCCCCTTATAATGCCCCATGCAGGATGTCACCCCCCAATATAATGCCCCATGCAGGATATCACTCCCCTGTCGTTATAATGCCCCATTCAGGATGTCACCCCCCCATATAATGCCCCATGCAGCATATCACCCCCCCCATATAATGCCCCATGCAGCATGTCACCCCCCCATATAATGCCCCATGCAGCATGTCACCCCTAATATTATGTCCCATGCCTCCATACATTTAAAAAAAAAATGCAATACTCACCTCCCTCCTCCTCACCTGCTGCCGCTGCTCAGGTCTGTACTCCAGCGTCCCACTCTGCGCTGCCTGTGACGGCTCAGGGGAGGGCGCGGTGTAAAGACGTCACCGCACCCTCTGACCTGAGGCGTCACAGGGAGCGCGCACCAGGAAGACAGCGGATCTGCGGAGGCACGGGGAGAGGTAAGTATCCGGCTGCCGGGGCCCTGAGCAAGCGGGGGAGAAGGGCGGCGCTGACACCGCTCTCCTCTGCCCACAGCCGGGGGGGCCGGATAAAAATCCTCCGCGGGCCGCATGTGGCCCGCGGGCTGTAGTTTGAGGACCCCTGCTGTAGAACATTGCAATGGTGAATCAGATTAGATGGAATCCATGCTATCCAGGAGTTGGATGTATAACAGATCAATTGCAATGGGATACTTCTGCATAGAGTCTGATGCAAAACTTGATCGTGAGGCTATAGGTATAGCAAGCATTTCTATCTGTATCAATGAAAAACAGATTGTCATGGAAATATTGAAAATCTTTTTCTTCTCCCCTGTCATAGATATTAAGAAGTCTCTCTCTCAGACTCCTCTTCCCTCTTCCCCTATAGTAATTTTCCACGGGAGAAGAGCTGACACTTTGGCAAGTGACCTCTATGCAAATCAACACACACATGAGAAGGGCCTTGCAAGCAAATGCTGGCCCAAAAGCTGCTACCAAACCCAATTAACACAGGCTTGTGATAGATTTACAGCTAACTGAGGTTGTATTCCCAGTGCTTTAAAGGGAATGTAACAAAGGCCTGCAGACGGCCAAAAGCCGATATGGAATAACTAAAGTTCCATATAATGTCCGATAATAATGGGGCCTATATTTTGGGTGGCAGGGTCAGCTAAGGAACAATATGGATATTTAACCGTCGCTGTAAACCCCTCTAGGGAGCTGTGGCACAAAATTAACAAAATAGCAAACGGCAGCTATACCGTGTGTGGTCTCTGGAGAAAGGTAAAATCATAACGGAAAATATGTTATCACTTTCGGGCCTCTACGATCAACCCACGATAAGTTATTGCAAAAAACAGATATCTAATAAAAATATGAAGGCTGGAGACTAGCCCCCGTGATGTCATCACGGGGTATGTGGGCAGGTCTCACTTAGGCATAGAAGAATCCACAGAGGATGGATCAGCACTTATGTTGGAAGTTACATATTTTGTGTAGCACGGGTCACATTCGCTGAACGGCATCGGAGTGCTTCCCTCCAACTATATTGAGTCATCCCTGCGAACTGTATAGAGTAAGTTGAGAATTGGAAGACACATTACTGTAATGTGTTGCCTGACAAAGGTTTTCTATAGAGTGTGGTGTCCACTTTATGAGATGTTACTATCCCTGTCAGGAAAATATCCAGAAATGGAGTGGAAATCAAAGGTTCACTGACAGTGAATTTTAAATTTAAGGAATTCAAATACAAAACAAATTGTGACACTAACTGGGGGGTCACCTCTCCATACCAAAAGTACATCACCAACATATCTACCAAACCAAAAAATGTGCTCAAAAAATGGATTATCATCAGAAAAAATGTGAATTTCTTCCATCATAACATGTACAGAAAAGCCAAAGATGGTGAGAATTTGGAGCCCATGGGGGCTCCAAGTCCTTGTAAATAATATTTAGAATCAAACATAAAATTGGTGTGGGACAACAAATATTTTATGTTATAATGAACCTTTTTAAATTCACAGAATATCCACTATATTTATTTAAATGGTGTTGAACGGCAATGATGGCCAATGTGTGAGGGATGGAGGAATACAGGTTGACAACATTGCTGGTGACAAACCTATATTCTTCCTGCCACACAAACCTGTCAAAACCCCTCAGGACAGACGTAGTATCTTTCACATAGCCTGGTGTTTGAATAACCAGAGGATACAAATGTTCACCAGCCATTGGCTTAAATTCTCATTCAATGAACCCATACCCGAGATAATAGGGTGAAGGGTGGGGAGGGGAGATACCCTTGTGTGTTTTGGGGAGCCCATGAAAAATGGGATAATCAGGTAACAGCCAGCGCTGAATTTTGTTATTAAACACCAACAAATAAATGTCTTCCTCCAGAATAGTGGACAGCATTGTTTTATACAAATTGGTAGGATTCATAGAGACCACCGGAGCAGATTTCATATATCAATAGTTCTAATATCACATACTCCGGGGCATCAAAACATTTTGTGTCCATACATAATAATGATCTCACACATTTTTCTTTCTTTGGTCTTGAAAAAGTTAATTATCCAGTAAGGGGTGGAAACAGACAGAAACACCTTAATATGCGTGAAGCCTTCTGGATCTGACGTGTAAATACTAAATACCCTTCGGGTAATGAATTTCCGCAATGACCTGTTTTACATCTATTGATGAAATTCATACTGGTTTCTTCCCAGCAGACATCTATATGGTGACATTCCAGGTTTTCTGAATTTATTTTGTGTTTTTCCGGTTATTATTTGCCGGTGTACTTATTTGCCTTTCTGTATATTGCGTTATCATCGCTGATTCATCTTCGCAGAACGCACAGAAATGATGCAAATATCTTAAAGATTTTTCAGCAATGACTGAGTATTTCCATTGCAATGTTCTGCAGCTTATTTATCTTCCATTTCTCATATATTTATTTTTGTCAGTTTTCTCGCAATATAATTCAATGATTTGTTTTTCGTTGATACTGATAGAAATTCCCGATACATCCACAGCTTCACGATTCAGTTCTGCATCAGATATTTGTTTTTGTCAGTTGTATTATAATGTAATTACCTGTTTTTCGTTGATACAGATAGAAATGCTTGCTCCATCTATAGCTTCACGATCAGGTTTTCCATCAGACTCTATGCAGACGTCTCCCATTGCCATTGATCTGTTATACATTCAGCTCTTGGATATCATGGATTTGTACGCTCCATCTAATCTGATTCGCCATTACAATGCTCCACAGTAATCTGATTCGCCATTACAATGCTCCACAGTAATCTGATTCGCCATTACAATGCTCCATCTAATCTGATTCGCCATTACAATGTTCCACAGTAATCTGATTCGCCATTACAATGCTCCACAGTAATCTGATTCGCCATTACAATGCTCCACAGTAATCTGATTCGCCATTACAATGCTCCATCTAATCTGATTCGCCATTACAATGCTCCACAGTAATCTGATTCGCCATTACAATGCTCCACAGTAATCTGATTCGCCATTACAATGCTCCATCTAATCTGATTCGCCATTACAATGTTCCACAGTAATCTGATTCGCCATTACAATGCTCCACAGTAATCTGATTCGCCATTACAATGCTCCACAGTAATCTGATTCGCCATTACAATGCTCCATCTAATCTGATTCGCCATTACAATGCTCCACAGTAATCTGATTCGCCATTACAATGCTCCACAGTAATCTCACCAGTGTTCTGTACTTGTTCTCGTCTGTTTTACAATGATGCATCTATTTGCCTCCCGTTGATATGACAGATAATGCTCGGTATATCTGCGGCTCTATGATCCTTTGCCAGGATATTATACTTTGCACCAGATCAGATGCGGGTGGATTTCCTTGTAAATTTTCTACTATCTATTCAATTTTGATTTGCATATTTTTTTCCCCTTTATATGTTCATTGTTATAGGTTTATAGTTTCTCCATATTGGATATTGTGTATATTATTTTATATTATATTTTCACGTGCGTCAGATCGATAAGAACAATATTTCTATTCACAATTTAGACATTGATGCGTTTTCTCGGTTTATTGGACATTGTTATTGCGATGCTCTATACTGAATCTATCATCCATCTCATGCATACATGTTTCTGTCCCTCTATAATCAGTATATCCTCCCACATTCCATTGCTATAGTTGATGGCATTTGTGATGTTCGGACCCTGTGATCTCACACCTGTACACTTAATCCCGGTGTTGTGTTCCTATATGGGATAATCCCCTGGCAGCTAACACCGGTGGTCTTCACACAGATTTCCTGCAATAAACAGTTTATATACAGAGGGGGATACGGATAGGCATGAATAAGAGCATGAGGTCTAATTCTATCTTATGTTTCACCATCATGGTGTTTTGCATTTCTGGCTTGTTGTGTGACGCTTGTAATGATCACCTTGTCTGTATTTGATCTCGTTGCCTTCAATGTGAACTGTGGCTTGGATTTTCTTCACACCTTTTGCATGTCTAATTGATTTCTCATTTCGTGTCATGTGTCTCCATGGTGCCTGTATATATATATATATGACTTCATTGTCCTTTTCTCATCTGCTATAACTAAGGGCACAACCCTAGCGCCAGAAACGCATAAGAATTTTACATTTTTCTTTTTTTTTTAAATGATCCAATATATTTTTCTCATATTTTACCTGTTGGAGTGCTGATTTTCTCCTTTTCGTTTTCTTCATATGTCTGTGCTCACCAGCCGGACCGGCACCCTTCAGTGGACTATCTTCACCCTGTTAGGATTCAGTGTTGCAACTCCCTAACCCTCCCTCCTGTTTCTTCACAATATTTTAACACGTATCCTAGGCCTCGCTGTTCCCCATACAAACTTGCTGTTAGAATTGTTGAGACGGGAGAAAAAGGTCTGAGGAACGCAGACCGGAACGGTCTGAAATATATAAAGAAGATCTGGTAAAATGTCCATTTTGATCACACTAATACGACCAAACCAGAACAAGGGTTTCAAGTTATAATTAATTCAATTTTTAACCATTTGTTCAAGGATGGGGGATATAATTTAAAAGATACAGATCATCCAAGTTCCCCAGAATTTGTATACCCAGGTACTTAATTGTGTCTTTCTGCCACTTAAAGTGGAAGTTAGAAATTAGTTATTGTGTCAGTTCAGGGTTAAAAGTTATGTTATGGCTTCTGTTTTAGAGTAGTTGACTTTAAAATTGCTTACATGGCCGAGTTATTCGAATTCCTTTATTATAGAGGGAAATGAGATCATTGGGTTTGAAGCATAGAGCAACAGGTCGTCTGCATGTAGAGCTAGTTTATAGTGATGTGAGTTTATAGTAACTAATATCTGGATTTGTATTTAATGCTACCGCTAAATGTTCCTTCACCAATGTGTATAGCAGAGGTGATAAGGGACACTCTTGACTCGTCCCCTTTTTAATAGAAAATGTGTCATATAGAAGGCCGTTTACCCTATCGCTTTAGGATCAGTGTATAATGATAGAATTTTAGATAACAAGAAAGTCCAACCTAATTTGTGGTAGGGTGCTCTTCAAGAAAGTCCAATGCACTGTGTCAAACGCTTTTTTAGCGTAGACAGAAACCAGGTACATTGGGAGCCCCTGTTTTTTGCATGTGAAATTAACGACGTTTTATTTTTATTATCACGAGCTTCTCTGCCCTTAATGAAGCCAACCTGATCGTTGCTAACAATTGAGGGTAGATAGTGGGAGAGCCGTGATGTAATTACTTTAGAGAATATTTTGACGTCTACATTATTTAATGATATTGGATGAATATTAGGGCAGGTATTTGATTATTTTCCAGGCTTTGATGAAACCATTATATGAGCCTTAAGTGATTGGGGGGAGTCTTCTGAGATATTATTGAACACTTTGGCTAAAAATGGTAATAACTGGGGGGAAAACATCTTATAAAATCTATTATTGAATCCATCTGGCCCAGGGCTCTTCCCGATAGGGAATTATTTATTGGCCTCTCCTATCTCTTGTTAAGTGAAAGTTTTGTCTAGTATCTCCTGCTCAGGGGTCTGTAAGGAAGGAAAAGCAGTGTCCATAATATATTTGTCAATTTTTGTTTCAAGAATATTAGGCGGCATGTCGTGGTATTGTTCATGAATATTATATAGCGAGCTACAATGGCAACAAAATGCTTCAGCTATGTCAGTGGGGCTATGAATTTATAGTCTTGGTGCTCCTTTTATTTTGGATACATACAGTACAGACCAAAAGTTTGGACACACCTTCTCATTTAAAGATTTTTCTGTATTTTCATGACTATGAAAATTGTACATTCACACTGAAGGCATCAAAACTATGAATTAACACATGTGGAATTATATACTTAACAAAAAAGTGTGAAACAACTGAAAATAGGTCTTATATTGTAGGTTCTTCTAAGTAGCCACCTTTTGCTTTCATGACTGCTTTGCACACTCTTGGCATTCTCTTGATGAGTTTCAAGAAGTAGTCACCGGAAATGGTCTTCCAACAATCTTGAAGGAGTTCCCAGAGATGCTTAGCACTTGTTGGCCCTTTTGCCTTCACTCTGCGGTCCAGCTCACCCCAAACATCTCGATTGGGTTCAGGTCTGGTGACTGTGGAGGCCAGGTCATCTGGCGTAGCACCCCATCACTCTCCTTCTTGGTCAAATAGCCCTTACACAGCCTGTTGTCCTGTTGAAAAATAAATGATGGTCCAACTAAACGCAAACCGGATGGAATAGCATGCCGCTGCAAGATGCTGTGGTAGCCATGCTGGTTCAGTATGCCTTCAATTTTGAATAAATCCCCAACAGTGTCACCAGCAATGCACCCCCACACCATCCAACCTCCTCTTCCATGCTTCACGTTGGGAACCAGGCATGTAGAGTCCATCCGTTCACCTTTTCTGGTTCGCACAAAGACACGGTGGTTGGAACCAAAGATCTCAAATTTGGACTCATCAGACCAAAGCACAGATTTCCACTGGTCTAATGTCCATTCCTTGTGTTCTTTAGCCCAAACAAGTCTCTTCTGCTTGTTGCCTGTCCTTAGCAGTGGTTTCCTAGCAGCTATTTTACCATGAAGGCCTGCTGCACAAAGTCTCCTCTTAACAGTTGTTGAAGAGATGTGTCTGCTGCTAGAATTCTGTGTGGCATTGACCTGGTCTCTAATCTCAGCTGCTGTTAACCTGTAATTCCTGAGGCTGGTGACTCGGATAAACTTATCCTCAGACGCAGAGGTGACTCTTGGTCTTCCTTTCCTGTGGCGGTCCTCATGTGAGCCAGTTTCTTTGTAGCGCTTGATGGTTTTTGCAACTGCACTTGGGGACATTTTCAAAGTTTGCCCAATTTTTCAGACTGACTGACCTTCATTTCTTAAAGTAATGATGGCCACTCGTTTTTCTTTACTTAGAATTTGTATTATGGCAAGAAAAAAGCAGCTAACAGTCTATTCAGTAGGACTATCAGCTGTGTATCCACCAGACTTCTGCACAACACAACTGATGGTCCCAACCCCATTTATAAGGCAAGAAATACCACTTATTAAACCTGACAGGGCACACCTGTGAAGTGAAAACCATTTCCAGTGACTACCTCTTGAAGCTCATCAAGAGAATGCCAAGAGTGTGCAAAGCAGTCATCAAAGCAAAAGGTGGCTACTTTGAAGAACCTAGAATATGACATATTTTTAGTTGTTTCACACTTTTTTGTAAAGTATATAATTCCACATGTGTTAATTCATAGTTTTGATGCCTTCAGTGTGAATGTACAATTTTCATAGTCATGAAAATATAGAAAAATCTTTAAATTAGAAGGTGTGTCCAAACTTTTCATCTATACTGTATGTCCTTTGCATCTGAGGATGTAACCTTCTTGCCAATGAGAGACCACATTTATTTGCGAATTCGTACAAGTACCTTCACATGTGATCTTGATATTTTGTATATGTGTTAGAACCCTCCTGTTAGTTTTTGCTATCTTGTGTTTTGCGGTCACGTGACCAGCTGCCTATATATTCCAGCTCCGCCCTTCTGGCTTTGCTGGACTTCAGTGTTGTTTAGACTGTCTCTCTAGCCAGGTGCTTCAGTGCCTATCTCTGTCAGTTCTTGGTCCTCTGAGACCTTTAGTACTTTTTGTCAGTTTGTCCTTTTTGCTCTGCAACAACTTCTGTTTAGGAGGTGTCCCATTTTTGTCCCAGTCCTTAGTTCATTTAGGGACCCCTCCCTTGTTTCTATAGGTCTCCATTCAGACTAGCCGAGGACGAAGGCGGGTCTGTTCACAAGGAACAGGCAGCCCGCTACATCATAGGGATTCAGCTTAGTCTTACTGTAGGGACAGCTTTCCCCTATCTTTCCTTAGTTTATGTTGCAGATCATAACAATATGTTTGATCTAGTAAAGACCTTCGCTCCTTTCTTTTTTTCAATCAGATCATTTTTATTTAACAAAACAAAGAAAGACCAAAATTTTGTTGTTTTTTTAAATAAACTTTATGACAAAAAAAAATAAAAAGAAAGAAAAACCAGTAAACAATACAAGAACCAGTTTACAATGATATAAATTCCAATATCGCTCTATAGTACAATGTTTTGGAACAGTAATTTTACATTTGCACATAAATATCTGAAATATTCCTGACTGTTTATTTTTTTCCCTATTGCGACATCAAAAGAAAAAGAATATATCTAAGAAGAGGCAATTGTGTGGACTGAGACAATTATTATTTGCTGACATCTTGGATATAAATTCCTGGTTTACTATAAGGAAATAGACAAACGGTCTAGTATAGTATTTCTGAGCTTTTCTGAAGCAATACCTGGGGTAATTAACCATTGTTCCTATATGTGTATGGATTTCTTGAGAGCGTTCCTTTAATATAAGATCCCCTTTCCAACCATAGAGTGTTATTTATCCTGGATTTTAGTTCTGTTATCGTTGGGGGAGAATTGTCTATCCAATGTAGTGCCAACAAGTTTCTGGCTTGGAATAATACTCCTGAGCTAGCTATTGCCATATGGAGTCTGGGTCTACGTCCTCTCCCAGGAGTCCTAGGATACAGATTTTAGGTTCCAACTGAAGTTGTATCCCAAATACAGATAGTACAAGAGCGATCACACCCTTCCAGTAGTCGCCAATATTTACACATTCCCACGTCATATGCATCAGGTGGGCGTCATTTTGATCACATCTAAGACATGCGTCATCCGTTTGTATTTCAATTTTAAATAAAATACTTGGGGATCTATATACCCTATGAATAAGAAGAATTCGGGACAATCTTTGTGACTCTGACAATGAAAGTTTCGGTGTCAAATCCAGTATTTCCCCCATTGCTCCTCAGATAAGGGACCCACATCCTCCTCCCATTTTGTCTTAACTATCAAAGGATATTTATCCAAATATAGGGCCAGTAACTGCCTATAAATATGGGATATTAGACCTTTTGTATCCACAGCTGTAGCAATGGTACAGTTCTGCTCAAAAGTTTACATACCCCAGCAGAATTAACATCCTCACCTGTGACCTGTTTGCTGGTAATCAGTGTGTGTGCACTGACGTTTCTGGATTGTGTGTCATAGGGAAAGCAAAAGAATTTTCAACGGATCTATGGAAAAAGGTAGTTGAACTGTATAGCACAGCAAAGGTAGACGAACAAAGATTTCAGCCACAACGGCCAGGAATATTGTTCGGGATGCAAAGAAAAACCCACAAATAACATCATCTGAAATTCAGGACTCTCTGAAAACTAGCGGTGTGGCTGTTTCAAGATGCACAATCAGGAGGCACTTGAGGAAAAATGGGCTGCATGGTCGAGTCGCCAGAAGAAAGCCATTACTGCGCAAATGCCACAAAGTATCTCACCTACAATACGCCAAACAGCACAGAGACAAGCCTCAAAACTTCTGGAACAAGGTAATTTGGAGTGATGAGACCAAAATTTAACTTTTTGGCCACAACCATAAACGTTACATTTGGAGAGAGGTCAACAAGGCCTATGATGAAAGGAACACCTTTCCTACTGTAAAGCACAGAGGTGGATCGCTGATGTTTTGGGGATGTGTGAACTACAAAGGCACAGGAAACTCGGTAAAAGTTGAAGGAAAGATGAATGCAGCACGTTATCAGCAAATACTGGAGGCAAATTTTCACTCATCAGCCCGGAAGATGCACATGGGATGTACTTGGACGTTTCAACATGACAACCATCCAAAATACAAGGCCAAGTCGACCTGTCATTGGCTACAGCAGAACAAAGTGAAGGTTCTGGAGTGGCCATCTCAGTCTCCTGACCTCAATATCATTGAGTCACTCTGGGGAGATCTCAAGCGCACAATTCATTTTAGACAGCCCAAGAATTTACAGGAACTGCAGGCTTTTTGCCAAGAAGAATGGGCAGCTTTACCATCTGAGGAAATAAAAAACTTCATCCAAAATTACCACAAAAGACTTCAAGCTGTCATTGATGTTAAAGGGGGCAATACACGGTATTAAGAACTGGGGTATGTGAACTTTTGATCAGGGTCATTTGGATGTTTTTGGTTGTCATTAAGATTTAAAAAAGAGAAAACACATTAATGGCTTCACCCAACCAATAACCATGAGTGGAGAAAAAGTTTTTTTGTTATCATTCATATTCTCTGAAACAAGGCCAAGAAAACAAAAATTCTGCCAGGGTATGTAAACTTTTGCGCACAACTGTATCTAATTATATGCTTAAAGAAATAAGTAATCATCTGAAAACTGTCTCTCTCATCAAGGAAGACTAGATTCATTTCAGGAGCTCATATGATTGGCAGGTTCCTTTCCCATCTGGTTGCATCACCATCAAGTTCCTGATCCACTTAACACCTTCTGCGAGGTGCTGGAACTCTCTGTGGCAATGGTGGAGCAGGTGGCCAGTCAGATATATGGAATGTCCAGGGCATCACAAATAGGTCTCATGTTGCTTGGATCTTTGAAAATTTACAGCTAGAATGGGTACCCCCAGGAGTACATCAGGCCATTTTCCCAGAGGGCATCAAGTAGTGGTTTCAATACCCTTCTTTTAGCAAGTGTCATTCAGGATAGATATGTGAGCAATTATATGCGTTTTCCATTGAAATCACCAGGACTCAACTCCTCTGCTTTCCTCACAATGGCCTCTTTTACATTGAAAAAATGTATGCGACAGGTAATGTCCCTTGGACGCTCAGGATCTGGGCCATGATTGCCTATTGTACGGTGCGCCTTTAAAATCTCCAGCTCCTTATCAATAGGATCACCAAGAATATTATTGAATAATGATCGCAGTGTTGGCATAATCACTTGTGCATTGATGCTTTCAGGTACACCCCTTATCCAGATATTATTGCGATTTTCTTGATCATCAACCATATTAAACAGATGGTTTATTTACTGGCTGTGAAGATTCAGTGTTAGTTTCTGAGCATTATGATGGCCTCTAACTTGGACGACATTATCCTCTAATCTCTGTACCTTGTCAGTAAGCTGTGACAGGATAGAAGTGAGGGGACGTATTTCAGTATTGTATGTGGTCTCCAGCCTCTGAATATATTGCTCCATATCTTCTTTAGTAGGGATAGATACAATCTGATATACAAATAAGTTATGTTGTTCCCCACATCAGAATAACCTGTGGCTGGGAGGTAAATGTCCCTGTGAAGCAAGCACTGCTCAGTATGGGGGCTTTGGTGAGCGTACAGGGAGATTTGTGGAGCTGTTTTCTTGTGAGGCCTACATTAAGAGAGAAATTGCTGCAGGACTTACAGGCTGGAGCTGTCTGGCATCATGAGGGTTTAGACTGCTTTTTTCCATGCTGAGGTGAGGCAGTAATAGCTCTGGAGCAGGAAGATAAGACCTTCCATAAGAAACGCTGCACACCAGGCATGCTGACAGAGGTGGAGGACCTCAGACTAACCTCTGATCTCTTCTTTCTTTCCCATATCGAAAGTCATGTTGGAGGCTGTAAATTGCTTATAATTCCCCCAGGAACACGGTCTGACGAGAGTGCTTTCAGTGTGTGCATTCTCTTGGTGCTATGTCCCTCCTGTTGATGTTCAATACATCCAAAGGCGAGGACAGTGAAGGCGGCGTTGATTGGGCACAGAGCTTGTGTGATGTAACAACTTTATGTGAGCCCCGGGAAAGCAAGTTGTGACACCAATGGAACAGTGCCAGAACGGGAGGTGCGTATGAGTGTTTTTATTTTAACAAGGCCAAACATGAGGAATGAGAAGGAGTTGTCCTAGTAGTGAGCAACCCCTTTATGAAGATACAATTTTCGGTTAAAACATTTCCAACATTCTGAACATGAAAAAGATTTCTCCCCAGTATGAGTTTTCTGGTGACCAAGAAGAGATTATTTATTCACAAAACATTTCCCACATTTTGAACATGGAAAAGGCTTCTCAGCTATGTGGGTTCTCTTGTGTTTAACCAAATTGGATTTCTGGTCAAACATTTTCCACATTCTAAGCTGGAAAAAGGGGCTTCTTCTCTGTGTGAGTTCCCTGATGTTTGATAAGACTTGATTTCTCTGTAAAACATTTCCCACATTCTGAACAGGAAAAGGGCTTCTTCCCTGTGTGAGTTCTTAGGTGTATAACAACATTTGATTTCTGGTTAAAACATTTCCCACATTCTGAGCAGGAAAAAGGCTTCTTCCCTGTGTGAGTTCTCTGGTGGATAACAAGATGAGCTTTCTGTTTAAAATATTTCCCACATTCTGAACATGAAAAAGGCTTCTCCCCTGTGTGTATTCTCTGGTGCTTAACAAAATCTGATTTCTGATTAAAACATTTCCCACATTCTGAACAGGAAAAAGGCTTCTCCCCTGTGTGAATTCTCTGGTGGTTAATAAGATGTGCTTTCCGGTTAAAACATTTCCCACATTCTAAACATGAAAAAGGCTTCTCCCCTGTGTGAATTCTCAGGTGAGTAACAAGATCTGATTTCTGATTAAAACACTTCCCACAGTCTGAACAGGAAAATGGCTTCTCCCCTGTGTGAGTATTCTGATGTTTCATAAGACTTGATTTCTCTGTAAAACATTTCCCACATTCTGAACATGAAAAAGGCTTCTCCCCTGTGTGAATTCTCTGGTGGTTATTAAGATGCGCTTTCCGGTTAAAACATTTCCCACATTCTGAACATGAAAAAGGCTTCTCCCCTGTGTGAGTTCTCTGGTGAGTAACAAAATCTAATTTCTGATTAAAACATTTCCCACAATCTGAACAGGAAAATGGCTTCTCCCCTGTGTGAGTATTCTGATGTTTCATAAAATTTGATTTCTGGTTAAAACATTTCCCACATTCTGAACAGGAAAAAGGTTTCTCCCCTGTGTGAGTTCTCTGGTGGCAATCAAGATGCGCTTTCCGGTTAAAACATTTCCCACATTCTAAACATGAAAAAGGCTTCTCACCTGTGTGAATTTTCTGGTGAGAAACAAGATCTGATATCTGGTTAAAACATTTCCCACACTTGGAACAAGAAAATCTATTCTCCGCTGTGTGAATTTTTTGATGTTTAAGGAAAGATTTTTCGAGGGGAAAACTTTTTCTAGGTTCTGAAAGTGAAAATGGCTTCTTTGCTTTAGAAGCAGTTTGTTTTTTAATGCTTATTTTGTGACTTTGATTTTCCTTAGTAGTCGGTAATGAATCAGAAGACAGGACCTGTTTCAAAGGATCAGATGATAGATCTTTGTTGTGAAGGGATGATGTTATATCTGGAGTAATGGCATTCACTTCAGTTGTATCCTGTGGGATCTCGAGATCATCCGATTTAAAAATTGAAGTTGTCAGCTGTCCTTCTGATCTCCTGGTATAATCATCTGCTAAGAAAAAACACAATTATTAATTTTAAATAAAATATCTTTAAAATTTATATTTTTGAACATTTCTACAAACACTCCTTAAAATGCATGTTCTTTAAAAAATTACATTATTCACCAAGACAATGACAGTTCATAGTCTAATAAAGGCTCTTGAAAAGCAACATGGCTTCCATAAACCCATCCAGCAATATCCACTCTCCCAAAGTCAAATCTCCCCCTCGCTTCTGAGCCTTGCAGTGTGACCAAACCATACTTAGCATCCATGTATTTGGAATTACTATTGTGAGAAGAACCCACTTAATTTACGGTGTGTGTCTCCTGGAGCACAATCTGGGCACTATGTGTTGGGTAATAAAATGACACATTTGCAATTTTCACTCTCCAACATGCACTTCTTGATAATTTCCAGAAAGTGGCTGTGGAATCAAAATAGTCACTTTTGCTATAGACTGAAAAGCTCTGGAGAGGGACAGAAGCGCATACAAAATAGGGCAATTCCGCCTGGTTAGGAATAGGTATAATCGATGGTAGCACTAACCTAAGGCTGTTGTGTGTAGGCACAACACCTATAAGAACATAAAAAGCCGCTGCAGCTGCCCCGTGGCTGGAGGAAAGGTTCTTCCAGAGGTATAATGGTAAAAATGGAAGCTGACACGTTTAGGCGGGCTGGGCTCCAGAAATGAAAAGCCTTGGGATTCCAATACGGTTTGTATTAATACCAACACATTTTCTGTCATAAAAACCAAGCCTCTTGGTTTTATACAGGTGCATCTCACTAAATTAGAATATCATCAAAAAGTTAATTTATTTAAGTTCTTCAATACAAAAAGTGAAACTCATATTATATAGAGTCATTACAGAGAGAGAGATCTATTTCAAGTGTTTATTTCTGTCAATGTTGATGACTATGGCTTACAGCCAATGAAAACACAAAAGTCATTATCTCAGTAAATTAGAATACTTTATAACAACAGCTTGAAAAATGATTTTAAAATCCGAAATGTTGACCTAATGAAATGTATGTTCAGTAAATGCACTCAATACTTTGTTGGGGCTCCTTTTGCATCAATTACTGTATCAATGTGGCGTGGCATGGCGGCAATCAGCCTGTGGCACTGCTGAGGTGTTATGGAAGGCCAGGTGGCTTTGATAACAGCCTTCAGCTCGTCTGCATTGTTGGGTCTGGTGTCTCTCGTCTTCCTCTTGACAATACCCCATTGATTCTTTATGGGGTTAAGGTCAGGCGAGTTTGCTGGCCAATCAAGCACCGTTCTACTGTTGTTTTTAAACCAGGTATTGGTACTTTTGGCAGTGTGGACAGGTGCCAAGTCCTGCTGGAGAATGAAATTTCCATCTCCAAAAAGCTTGTCGGCAGAGGGAAGCATGAAGTGCTCTGAAATTTCCTGGTAGACGGCTGCGCTGACTTTGGTCTTGATAAAACACATTGGACCTACACCAGCAGAAGAGATGGCTCCCCAACCATCACTGACTTCACACTAGACCTCAAGCAGCTTGGATAGTGGCCTGTCCACTCTTCCTCCAGACTCTAGGATCTTGATTTCCAATAGAAATGCAAAATTGAGGACTTCTGGTTCCAGCGCCGGTCATGTAGGGAGGATGACTCCTGAGCTCCCGTCACCTCCACAGACCTTACTAAAATACCGGCTACAAATAGCGGCGATAGGCTCCGTAACCAGGCAAGTCAGGAAGACTGAACGGTGGGGCACGCGTCCCACCTACATGGAAAAATATCTACTGCGCAGCAATGCCAAAAACAAGACAGCCCGCGCTTTCAGGGAGGTGTCATGGTGCTGGTACATGCAGACGCTCGCGCCACTGCAGAGGAAAGCAGGCTGGAGACGCACATGAACACTGGCACTGATGGTAACAGAGACACCCAGGTACTGGGATTGGACTATAAGAGACTGGCCTCGGAGGTGGCCGATAAACTATTACCTGAGATATTACATACCTTGAAAGAATCAGTGGCACAGGCACTGCAGGCAATGCAGGAACAGCTACATGAGGCCACTGAGTAAATAAACAGAATAGAAACAAGGATATCTGCAATAGAGGACGATGCGCACACTGATCAAGAGAGTCTGGCTAGACTTACAAGAGAAAATGTTGTATTGAGAGACTGAATAGACAACCTGAAGAACAGATCCAGAAGGAGTAATCTCGGAATAGTGGGACTGCCAGAGACATTCCCCTATGAAGAGCTGAAAAAACTCTGTGAAATAGACATACCCAAAGCACCGGACATCATAACAGGACGCAAATCTGAAAGGGTGCACCGCATTGGTCCACCAGGAAATATGGAGAAAGGGGACAATAAAAGACCAAGACAAGTAATAGTAAAGTATCTTGATTTTTCTGATAAAAATGACATTATACAGAAATATCGCCGCCTCAGACAGCCCCTGTTGGTCCGAGGGGTAAAACTTCCACTATTTGAAGACTTTTCAGCTGAAGTAACCAGACAACGCAGATCCTTTGCTTTAATCTTCTCAGTCTTATTTAGCAAAAATATACGTTTTCAATTAAGATATCCAGCAATTCTTCATATAAGACTGTGGGATGGATACTCCAGACCCTTCACAGATCCGAAAGCAGCGGAAGCGTTCATGGATAACATCTTGAATCTACAACAACAGTACAGCCCCTATGCACGAAGAACAGATCCTAGAGAGTCTCAAGGAACACCTGAAGAAGACATCGGGTGATCACCCCCCTCCTCATCAAATTCACAGAGAAAGCAAAGGCAAGACAGGAGATCAAAAACCCCATGAAAAGAAAGAACTGTTGGGACAGTGAGTAAAAGCACTCTTGGGGAAAGATATGGGAGTCTACTCAGGACGTTGATTATATAAGACTCTGTGATATTCCTCACATATACCCTCCAAGTGTCTCACCACCTTGCCTCATCCAGATCTTGGTCACTCCCCAGTAATATCCGTTAAGGGCTAACTGGTAGGAGGGTACTGAATGTTTTGTATTTTCATGTAATATGTTGGACGAGTCTGGGGGAGGGGGGGGGGGGGGGAGACAATAATAAGGGTATAATTTGAAAAGAGGGGCTATAGGAACAATCGGAAAGGAAAATGTGGCAAAAAAAAGGGGGTGATAGATAAATAAATAAAATGATACAGGAGGTGCCGTGGTGAGGGAGATTTGACCAGGAAGAAGTGAAGTCAAAGAAGCTTAAAATACTGTATATAAGCTTGGGGTCATTTATTAACATGGTCATCAAGTTTGGTTCATGTTTACAGTTTAAAAAAGCCAAGTTTTGTTTGTAGGGATCTATAATAAAATACAATCCTGGAGCGGTTCATCTACACACGTTATCTCACTTGAACAGTTGCAGCTGAAAGCAGGGAAAGGGGGAGAAAAGGGAAAAAATGGGGGAGAAAAAACAGACAGTTGGGGGAAAAGGTAACCCAAAAAAATGTTGGAAAAAATTATGAGAATAATTTCATGGAATGTTAAAAGGATACGCTCTCCGCAAGAGCATATGATGATTCTTTGTCACCTGAAACGCCTGAAGCCAGATGTAGCTCTACTCCAAGAAACCCATTTTGAAAAAAAAGATTTCCGGAGAATGAAAAAAATGTGGGTGGGTAAAGTTTTCGGGGCATCATCAGTTGATAAGAAAGCAGGGGTGCTCACATTAATGAATAAAAATATAAATGGGCAGATGAGTGAAACTTATGTGGGAGAAGACGGTAGACTTCATATTCTGTCATTACCTGTAGGGGAGAAACGTATAGCTTATACAATGTCTATGCACCAAATACAAATAATAAAATCTTCTTTCATCAACTGGAGAAAAAGGTAATAGCAGACCTGGGCACAAATAGAATAGTGGGAGGTGCTCTAAGTTAGGTGGTCAATGTTGAGGAGGACAGGAAGAACTATCAAAAGGCGACCAAAACCGCCAAAAGACAGGATAGAGTTTTACCCATTTTGTTTGTCTACGGGGTTAGGTGATGCATGGAGACTACTACACCCTCAGAATAGGGAGTCCACTCTCTATTCGCATGCGTGTGGCTCGCTATCCAGAACAGATTATTTTCTCATATCGGCAAACATACTAAGAAGGGTAGAGGATACCCAGATGCAAAACATAGTAATATCTGATCATGCATTGATACTGTTAGATATAGCTGATACACGCCAAAAGGTTCAGATTTGTTATGGAGATACTCCTCCTTATTGAAAGATGATGAAGGCTTCACCCTAAGAGTAAAGGATTAGTGGTCAGATTTTCTAATAGATAACGAAGAGAATAGGGAAAATAATAAATGACTATGGGAAATGGTAAAAGCGGTAACAAGAGGCAGAATAATGTCATATGTCTGTGGCAAAAAAAGAAACACTCAAAAAAAATTCGAGGAGGCCTCTGAGAAACTTAGAGATGCCTACACCAAATTTCAAACCAGTATGAATAAACATAACAGGGAAAAGTGGTTGAAGGAACAAAGATCGTGTGGGTGGAAAAAAGGGAACAATTATACCAGCGGGATCTCGAAATTAACTTATCCAAATATGGAAATAAATCAGAGAAAATGATGGCGAATCTGGTGAGAAATAAGTTAACAGTACAAGGCCCCCAATGTTTGAAGGACTCGAAGGGTAACATCCCAGGGAAATAACAGAAAGACTAGGATCCTTTTACAGAGATCTGTATAGCAACACCTCTACTGAAAAGTTTGGAAATAGCACTTTACTAGAAAGGGTTAAACTACCAAAACTGACAGATGAGTTTAAACAACACCTAAACGCCAAAATCACACTAGAAGAGAAAATAACCACCATCAAAAAACTCCACAACCACAAAGCACCAGGCTCAGATGAATACACAAGTGAATTCTACAAAACGATAATAGAAGACATAGCCCCTCTTTTAACAGATCTATTTAATGACATACTGGAGGGAAAAGGAATGATTAATTCAAGCGTCATGGCCTATATCAAATTATTACATAAACCAGGAAAAGACCCAATGGCCCTGGGCTTATACAGACCGATTTCTCTCAGAAATGTTGACAAAATACTCTCCAAGATAATGGCAGATAGATTGGCCACCATCATGCCAAAGCTAATATCACGCGCACAGTCAGGTTTCATCAAGGGTAGACCGGCCACGAGAAACATTAGAAAAGTACTATTGACACTTAAGATAAATCTTAACCCAAGGACAAGAGAAACACCAGCTTTACCTGCAATAGATGCTGAAAAAGCTTTTGACAATGTAAGATGGGATTGGATGTATATAGTGTTGAGAGGAATGTCTTTTGTAGGCCCCTTCTATGAATATATACGCACCATATACTCATCTCCGAAGGCACGGGTATACAGTACAGACCAAAAGTTTGGACACACCTTCTCTAAATTTAAACATTTTTCTGACTATGAAAATTGCACATTCACACTGAAGGCATCAAAACTATGAATTAACACATGTGGAATTATATACTTAACAAAAAAGTGTGAAACAACTGAAAATATGTCTTATATTCTAGGTTCTTAAAAGTAGCCACCTTTTGCTTTGATGACTGCTTTGCACACTCTTGGCATTCTCTTGATGAGCTTCAAGAGGTAGTCACCGGAAATGGTTTTCACTTCACAGGTGTGCCCTGTCAGGTTTAATAAGTGAAATTTCTTGCCTTATAAATGTGCTTGGGACCATCAGATGTGTTGTGCAGAAGTCTGGTAGATACACAGCTGATAGTCCTACTGAATTGACTGTTAGAATTTGTATTATGGCAAGAAAAAAGCAGCTAAGTAAAGAAAAATGAGTGGCCATCATTACTTTAAAAAACAAAGGTCAGTCAGTCTGAAAAATTTGGAAAACTTTGAAAGTGTCCCCAAGTGCAGTTGCAAAAACCATCAAGCGCTACAAAGAGACTGGCTCACATGAGGACCGCCCCAGGAAAGGACGACCAAGAGTCACCTCTGCTTCTGAGGATAAGTTTATCCAAGTCACCAGCCTTGGAAATCGCAGGTTAACAGCAGCTCAGATTAGAGACCAGGTCAATGCCACACAGAGTTCTAGCAGCCGACACATCTCTTCAACAACTGTTAAGAGGAGACTTTGTGCAGCAGGCCTTCATGGTAAAATAGCTGCTAGGAAACCACTGCTAAGGACAGGCAACAAGCAGAAGAGACTTGTTTGGGCTAAAGAACACAAGGAATGGACATTAGACCAGTGGAAATCTGTGCTTTGGTCTAATGAGTCCAAATTTGAGATCCCAGGGGGAGGTGGATCTTCCTGGTTGCAAGTTCTATAGAAAAGGGTTTTCAATACCCAAAGTCATTTCAACAGTTTTGGGTGGAGGAGAATGTTGTGATCTAGAGGCAAAATGGAGATCACACGATTGTGATAAGGTCGGACTACACTACTGATAAAGCAACCACAGCCGGTGACTGAGAAGAATCAATGACTTCTCTGTATTTAGTGGTCACTACTCACCTGGCCAGCCATATGTAGGAATCTCCTCTTTACACCACTCAACACCCCTCACATATGTCTCTGTAGTATTAATATGGGTCAGATCTTCACCCTGAAACAAATATCGTAAAAGTCACAGACAGATGGAGAAGTCCCATCTATGATCAGCTCTAATCCTGCCATCTCCACCGTTCTCATTACACAAGTATAAAACATATAATACTGGTGGATAAAACAAGACTGAGCACAAGACCTTCACAGCCGTCTACACATCATAGGGGAAATCTCATGACACCTTCTCTCCATCTACCTGATGATCCTGAGGAACATTGGGATCTTCTTGTTTACAGTCCTGTCGAAGAAGAGGACGGGGACATCCCTCTGGTGTTGTCCTCTTACTGGATAGAACTGGAGGAAAGAAAATTCATGGACTGAATTCGTTCTTTACATACAGATAATTATAGGCCGTGTGTATTTAGTCCTGTCTATTACCTGGTGATGTGAGGGGCTGGGGAACCTCCATCATGACGTCCTTGTACAGATCTTTGTGTCCTTCTAAATACTCCCACTCCTCCATGGAGAAATAGACAGCGACATCCTGACACCTTATAAGAACCTGACACATACAATGACACCATCATCCCCCCGATCCCTTCATAGCGTTACTATATAATGTCCCAGCATTCCCAGCAGTGTCACCTCTCCAGTCAGCAGCTCAATCATCTTGTAGGCGAGTTCTAGGATCTTCTGGTCACTGATGTCCTCGTGTATCAGGGGGTGAGGTGGAGGCCCTGTGATTGGGCTCAGGGGTGTTCCCCATCCCTCAGACACAGGGGCCTGACAGCGCTCACTAGAGGTCTTCTTCACTACTGTGTAATCCTGGTTATGGAGAGACACATTAATACATCTCACTCTAGACATTTCCAGAGTCCTCACCTCTCCAGTTCTGTCCATCTGTTATTCCCATAGATAAGAATGATGTAATGTGACGTCATCAGAATCTCTCACCTCTCCAGTAAGCCGGAAGAGGATCTCTAGGGTGAGGTGTAACATCCTCTCCACCATCTTGTCTCTGTCCATATCCATCCTTGATGGATAAAATCAGGAAAATTCTCTTATATAGAAGATCTTCACTGATCTGATATTGTAGAGACCTGAATGAGAAGAAGATGAGCCGATGTAACATCATAAAAATCCTGTGTAATTGTAACATCCCTGGTGGCGTGCTTGCATAGTGCACCACCTCCCACTATGCAAGACCGCAATCTTACCCATCAGTCCAGCCTGCAAACCTTGCTCCAGTTCATGCTGTGTGCTTGTCCCTTGTCTGACTGCTTAGGGCGGCGGCCCGGTTGCTTCCTGATTCTTATAGCTGCTGTGGGCGCGCTCCTAATGCATCCCCAGCCTATTGCTGTGAGTCACTGGATATTTAAACCCCCTCCACCCTGAAGGTGGTGCCTGAGCAACACTAACAATCAGTATGCTCCTTCGCCTCTGAGTTGCCAGGTCCTGTTCTCATCTTGTCTGTTTCCGCCATCCTGGGGGCTGTATTCCCAGGCCTGTTACCTGTGACTTCGTTCCAGTGTCAGTTCCTGTCTGAACTATCTCCTAGCCTGTTGTCTGTTTATTTCTATATCCGTACCTTCCCTTTTTCTGTAGTGTCTGAACCTGCACCTAGCTCCAACTCGTTGTCTCTCTACTTCTGTTTGTGACTTTAGAGTCCACTCGCTACTTCGTTGTAAGTACCTTGTGTGTATCTGGTTCTGCTTGTCTCTTTTCCCTTCCTCCATATCTACCTCCAGTGTTCTAACCGTCTTCCTGTATTTTCCTGTCTGTTCCATGTGAACAGAGCCCAGTCCTCTCTGCCTGCACCTTCAGCCCTGTCCTGCTCTGCTTGTCCACCGCTCCTGCGGTTTCGCTCTGCTCCCCCTTGTCCACCGCTCCGGTGGTTCTTCTCTGCTCTGCTTGTCCACCGCTCCGGCGGTTTCGCTCTGCTCTACCTTGTCCAGCGCACCTGCGGTTTTGCTCTGTCTGCTTGCTCACCGCACCAGCAGTTTCTCTCTGCTCTGCCTTGTCCACCGCTCCGGCGGTTTTGCTCTGCTCTACCTTGTCCACCGCACCTGCGGTTTCGCTCTGTCAGCTTGCTCACCGCACTAGTGGTTTCTTTCAGCTCTGCCTGGTCCACCACTCCGGCGGTTTCGCTCTGCTCTGCTTGCTCACCGAACCAGCGGTTCCTCTCTGCTCTGCTTTGTCCACCGCTCCGGCGGTTTCGCTCTGCTCTGCCTTGTCCTCCGCTCCGGCGGTTTCGCTTTACTCTGCTTGTCTACCGCATCTGCGGCTCTGTTCCTGTATCCCAGTCTGTACTGGACCCTATCCAGCCTGCGCTCCAACCTGCTAGTGCCTCCCTATCTGCACGCCAGCCGTGCCTGCCAGTACCTCCCTGTCGGCATACCAGCCGTGCTTACCAGTACCCACCTGTCTGCATACCAACTGTGCCTGCCAATACCCACCTGTCTGTATGCCAGCCTAACCTGCCTGTTCCTGCATTCCCCAGTTCCTGCATTCCAACAGCGATGTCCGGGGTCTGACCTGGAGTAGCACCTGGTCCTTCTGCTCGGTTCCTCCCTGGTGCACGGAGTCGACTGAGCTGCCATGCGACCTTGGTCGGATCGGGTTGATACTTAGTTACGCCCCTCCAGGCACTCCTCGGTTCATGGTACAGTGGGATCACTAATCAAGCACACCCCAGTCAGTCCGGGCGTGTGCATAACAGTAATAATACAATTACTGGAGATAATAAGGGGAAACATATGAGGAGATTTATTATTTTACAGTATTTAGTTTTCTTCTTTACATCTAGTAATAAAACCTATATACACTGCTCAAAAAAATAAAGGGAACACTCAAATAACACATCCTAGATCTGAATGAATGAAATATTCTCATTGAATACTTTGTTCTGTACAAAGTTGAATGTGCTGACAACAAAATCACACATAAATCATTAATGGAAATCAAATGTATTAACCAATGGAGGCCTGGATTTGGAGTCACCCCCAAAATTAAAGTGGAAAAACACACTACAGGCTGATCCAAGGTTGATGTAATGTCCTTAAAACAAGTCAAAATGAGGCTCAGTATTGTGTGTGGCCTCCACGTGCCTGTATGACCTCCCTACAATGCCTGGGCATGCTCCTGATGAGGTTGCGGATGGTCTCCTGTGGGATCTCCTCCCAGACCTGGACTAAAGCATCCGCCAACGCCTGGACAGTCTGTGCTGCAACGTGACGTTGGTGGATGGAGCGAGACATGATGTCCCAGATGTGCTCAATCGGATTCAGGTCTAGGGAAAGGGCGGGCCAGTCCATAGCTTCAATGCCTTCATCTTGCAGGAACTGCTGACACACTCCAGCCACATGAGATCTGCCATTGTCCTGCATTAGGAGGAACTCAGGGCCAAGCGCACCAGCATATGGTCTCACAAGGGGTGTGAGGATCTCATCTCTGTACCTAATGGCAGTCAGGCTACCTCTGGCGAGCACATGGAGGGCTGTGCGGCCCTCCAAAGAAATGCCACCCCACACCATTACTGACCCACTGCCAAACCGTTCATGCTGAAGGATGTTGCAGGCTGCAGATCGCTCTCAACGGCGTCTCCAGACTCTGTCACATGTGCTCAGTGTGAACCTGCTTTCATGTGTGAAAAGCACAGGGCGCCAGTTGCCAATCCTGGTGATCTGTGGCAAATGCCAAGCGTCCTGCATTGTGTTGGGCTGTGAGCACAACCCCCATATATGGACGACGGGCCCTCATACCACCCTCATGGAGTTGGTTTCTAACCGTTTGTGCAGACACATGCACATTTGTGGCCTGCTGGAGGTCATTTTGCAGGGCTCTGGCAGTGCTCCTCCTGTTCCTCCTTGCACAAAGGAGGAGGTAACAGTTCTGCTGCTGGGTTGTTGCCCTCCTATGGCTCCCTCCACGTCTCCTGGTGTACTGGCCTGTCTCCTGGTAGCGCCTCCAGCCTCTGGACACTACGTTAACAGACACAGCAAACCTTCTATATAATTCTATGTAAATATATATTTATTTTTTATTTTAAATTCTTTTTTTTACAGGTACCATGGTACCTGGGTCTGGAGGTGAGAGTCTCCTCTTCTCCAGCCCCGGGTACCATCCACACATTGAACCGCATTAACATCCGCATGTATACATGTATACAGTCATGGCCAAAAGTTTTGAGAATGACACCAAAATTATATTTTCACATGATCTGCTGGCCTCTGGTTTTTATTAGTGTTTGTCTGATGTTTATATCACATACAGAAATATAATTGTAATCATATTATGAGTACCAATAGGTTATATTGACAGTTAGAATGAGTTAATGCAGCAAGTCAATATTTGCAGTGTTGCCCCTTCTTCTTCAAGACCTTTGTAATTCTCCCTGACATGCTCTCAATCAACTTTTGGACCAAATCCTGACTGATAGCTGTCCATTCTTGCATAATCAATGCTTGCATTTTGCCAGAATTTGTTGGTTTTTGTTTGTCCACCCGTCTCTTGATGATTGACCACAAGTTCTCAATGGGATTAAGATCTGGGGAGTTTCCAGGCCATGGACCCAAAATCTCTATGTTTTGTTCCATGAGCCATTTAGTTATCACCTTAGCTTTATGGCAAGGTGCTCAATCATGCTGGAAAAGGCATTGTTGGGCGCCAAACTGCTCTTGGACAGTTGGGAGAAGTTGCTCTTGGAGGACATTCTGGTACCATTCTTTATTCATGGCTGTGTTTTTAGGCAAGACTGTGAGTGAGCCGATTCCCTTGGCTGAGAAGCAACCCCACACATGAATGGTTTCAGGATGATTTACTGTTGGCATGAGACAAGACTGGTGGTAGCGCTCACCTCTTCTTCTCCGAATAAGCTGTTTTCCAGATGTCCCAAACAATCGAAAAGGGGATTCATCAGAGAAAATGACTTTGCCCCAGTCCTCAGCAGTCCACTCCCTGTACCTTTTGCAGAATATCAGTCAGTCCCTGATGTTTTTTCTGGAGAGAAGTGGCTTCTTTGCTGCCCTCCTTGAAACCAGCCCTTGCTCAAAGAGTCTCCGCCTCACAGTGCGTGCAGAAGCACTCACACCAGCCTGCTGCCATTCCTGAGCAAGCTCGGCACTGCTGGTAGTCCGATCCCGCAGCTGAAACAGTTTTAAGATACGGTCCTGGCGCTTGCTGGTCTTTTTGGGCGCCCTGGAGCCTTTTTGACAACAATGGAAGCTCTCTCCTTGAAGTTCTTGATGATGCGATAGATTGTTGACTGAGGTGCAATCTTTGTAGCTGCGATACTCTTCCCTGTTAGGCCATTTTTGTGCAGTGCAATGATGGCTGCACGTGTTTCTTTAGAGATAACCATGGTTAACTGAAGAGAAACAATGATACCAAGAACCAGCCTCCTTTTAAAGTGTCCAGTGATGTCATTCTTACTTAATCATGACTGATTGATCGCCAGCCCTGTCCTCATCAACACCCACACCTGTGTTAATGGATCAATCACTAAAACGATGCTAGCTGCTCCTTTTAAGGCAGGACTGCAATGATGTTGAAATGTGTTTTGGGGGTTAAAGTTCATTTTCTGGGCAAATATTGACTTTGGAAGTACAGTAATTGCTGTTAAGCTGATCACTCTTTGACATTCAGGAGTATATGCAAATTGCCATTACAAAAAATGATGCAGTAAACTTTGGAAAAATTACTATTTGTCTCATTCTCAATACTTTTGGCCATGACTGTACATACGGATGTTATGCATTTCAATGCAAGTCAATGGCGGCAATTACGCTGCGTGTCCGCAAAATTAATGGACATGCTGCGTATTTTTCCGCAATGATACCCGCATCGGAAATTTCCGCAGCATGTGCACAGCACATGCGGATTCTCATTGGGGACCATGGGGCACGTATTATCAAGCGTTTTTGCTGCTGGCAATGATTGAAGGAGGTTCCCCCTGCCAGCCTAACAGTGAGTAAATACAAATGGGGGGGCCTTTAGTCAGGGATGATAGAGGGGAAGGGGTTAAGTTACTTAAGGATGAATGGGGGCCATATTCCCTCATCGCCCCTTTCACAACTGACTGACTGCACGGTGCACCCCATTCCCTTATCCCCTCTGACTGAGGCTTTTCCCTCCATATCACCCCTGGCTGCACCCCCTCCCTGTATCACACCTGACTGCACCCCCTAACTGATCCTCATCCCCCGTATTACCCCTGACCTGAGCCCCCTCTCCCCTTATCACCCCTGACCTGAGCCCCCTCTCCTCGTATCACCCTGACTGCACCTTCTCTCCCTGTATCACCCCTGACCTGAGCCCCCTCTCCCTGTATCACCCCTGACTGCACCTCCTCTCCCTGTATCATCCCTGACCTGAGCCCCCTCTCCCTGTATCACCTCTGACTGCACCTCCTCTCCCTGTATCATCCCTGACCTGAGCCCCCTCTCCCTGTATCACCTCTGACTGCGACCCCTTTCCTGTATCAACCCATGTGACCTCTCTCCCTTTATCACCTCAGACAGACTTAGCCCCCTCTCCCTGTATCACCCCTGACTGACTTAGCCCCTTCTCCCTGTATCACCCATGACTGACTTAGTCCCCTCTCCCTGTATCACCCCTGACTTACTAAAAGTCTTACTAAAAGTTACTAGCAAAGTGAGGCCCTTGATAAGAAGTTATGGCCTTAAATGTGGCAGAGAGATTTAAGTAAGGGAAAGCTCTTTTTTTATATCACTAATAACGCCATACATAAGTGATTTAGGGCCCCCACCACTATTAGTGGATACATTCACATTATGCATTTGCTGCAGAATTTCTACAATGGAAAACCCATAGCAAATTAACAGCGGTAATATCCACACAGATATAGTGCAGATATTGTTGTCTTTACTGCTGGTTCACCTTTACCACTGAGGCTATGTTCCCACGTTCAGGATTCTCTGCGGTTTTGAAACTGTGTGTTTATGCAGTGTCAAAACTGCAGTGGCCAGATGTTAAAGCATAGTGGATGGGATTTCTAGAAATCCCATGTCCACTATGTGTGCATCTCAGGCTGCGGATCACCCGCGGATTCTGACAAGTGGCACGTCTTTCAGATCCGCAGCATGTCAATTTCTCTTGTGGGTCCACATGTGGACTTTCCCAATAGACTAACATCTATTAGGAAAGTCCACAGGAGAAAAAAAAAATGGCGCTGCTCATTAGCATAATGAGGGCGGAAGTGCTGCGACTCTACTGCAGTGTCGGGGCCGCAGCGGCTTCACTCTGTGGGAATGTAGCCTGACTTGATCCTTTTGTATTGCAAAGGATGAAGTCGGTGGTGAATATCCGCAGCATCGGTTAATTCACGCTCTGGATTTTCTCAGCGTATGGATGAGATGTCATAAAATCCCATCCACTACGCTGGTGCTATAAAACATTGGTTTAGCTGTTATTACACATCAGGGGACATTTATCATTGAGTTTGCACCAAAATGTGGACGCCATCTCTTTCTATAACAATAAGAAGTGTACTATCTTATATTATACCCTGATATTAGCGTGTTACCACACAATTGGAGGTCTTATATTTATTTCTATGTAGCTACGTAGTGGGCCCCAAGAATGATTTTCTCTGGTGGGCCCAATGTACTCCAGTCCGACGCTGTGTGAGCCTATAGTAACTCCACTAATATCAGGAATTTTATGTAATTCTACAGCTAAATGTTCCATCATCAATATGTATAGCAGAGGTGATAAGGGACACGCTTGTCTCGTCCCCTTTTTAATAGAAAATGTGTCAGATAGAAGGCCGGTTACCCTATCACTTTAGGGTCAGTGAAGGATAGAATTTTAGATAACAAGAAAGAGCTCAACTCAATCTGTGGCAATATGCTCTTCAAGAAAGTCCAGTGCACTCTGTTGAACGCCTTTTCAGTGTTGACAAAAACAAGGCACATTGGGATCCCCTGGTTTTTTTTTGTATGTGAAATTAACAATGTTTTATCCGTATTATCACGAGCCTCTCTACCTTTAATGCAGCCAACCTGATCGCTGCTAACAATTGAGGGTAGGTAGTGGGAGAGCCATGGAGCAATTATTTTAGAGAATATTTTGACATCTACATTAATGAATGATATTGGATGAATATTAGGGCAGGCATTTGGTTCTTTTCCAGGCTTTGAGAAAAACCATTATATGACTCTTAACTGATTGGGGGCAAAGGAGGGGAGTCTTCTGAGATATTATTGAGCTCTTCGGCTAAAATGGTAATAACATGGGTACAAATATCTTATAAAATCTATTACTGAATCCATCTGGCCCAGGGCTCTTCCCGATAGGAGAGGCCAATAAATCATTCCCTATCTCTTGTTCAGTGAAAGATTTGTCTAGTAAATCCTGCTCAGGGGTCTGTCTGGAAGGAAAAGCAGTGTCCATATTTTGTTTCAAGAATATTAGGTGGCATGTCGTGGTATTGTCCATGAATATTATACAGCGAGCTATAACAGCAACGAAATGCTTCAGCTATGTCAATGGGGTTATGAATTTCTGGCACAGGTGTCCTTTTATTTTGTATACATATGTCCTTTACATGCATGGATGTAACCTCCTTCCCAGTCGGAGACCACATTTATTTATGAATTTGTCCATACGTGTTGCTTGTGCTCTGAGAGCAGACAAGAATTATACACTCAGACACTGGCTGTGTGTTATTTTCTTTCTCCAATGCATCGTATTTATTTCATTTGAACAAAAATGGCAGATTTAGAGATAATATATCTTAATCCAAATTAGCTCTTCTTGAAAGGGCTACCACGGCAACACACACACCAACATACATACAGAGTGGAAATTAAGTATTTGATACTCTGCGGATTTTGCAAGCTTTCCCACCTACAAAGAATGGAGAGGTCTGTAATTTTTATCGCAGGTAGACTTCAACTGTGAGAGGCAGAATCTTGAAAAAAAATCCAGAAAATCACATTGTATGGTTATTACATAATTAATTTGCATTTTATTGCATGAAATAAGAATTTGATAGAAAAGAAAAACCAAAATTAACATTTGGTACAGAAACCTTTGTTGGCAATTAGAGTGGTTAGACGTTTCCTGTAGTTCTTGGCCAGCTTTGCACACACTGCAGCAGGGATTTTGGCCCACTCCTCCATACAGATCTGCTCCAGATCTTTCTGGTTTCGGGGCTGTCGATGCACAACATTTTCAGTTGCCTCCAAAGATTTTCTATTGGGTTCAGGTCTCGAGACTGGCTAGGCCAGTCCAGGACTTTGAAATGCTTCTTACGGAGCCACTCCTTAGTTGCCCTGTCTGTGTATTTAAGGTCATTGTCATGCTGGAAGACCCAGCTACGACCCATCTTCAATACTCTTACTGAGGGAATTAGGTTGTTGGGCAAAATCTCGAGATACATGACCCCATCCTCCCTTTAATAAGGTGCAGTCTTCCTATCCTCTTTGCCGAAAAGCACCCGCAAAGTATGATGTTTCCCCCCATGCTTCACAGTTGCGACGGTATTCTTGGGGTTGTACTCATCCTTCTTCTTCCAAACACGGCGAGGGGAGTTGATTCCAAAAAGTTCTATTTTGGTCTCATCTGATACACATGACCTTCTCCCATGCCTCCTCTGGATCATCCAGATGGTCACTGCCGAACTTCAAACAGGCCTGGACATGTGCTGGTGTGAGCAGGGGAACCTTGGGTGCCCTGCAGGATTTTAATCCATGACATCATGGTGTGTTACTAACGGTAATGTTTGTTACTGTGTTCCCAGCTCTCTTCAGATGATTGACCAGGTCCTACCATGTAGTTCTGGACGAATTCCAGACCTTTCTCAGAATCATCCTTACCGCACGAGGCGAAATGTAGCATGGAGCCTCAGGCTGAGGAAGATTGACAGTCATCTTGTATTTGTTCCATTTTCTGATAATAAATAATCTACATGCTAAAAAAATATGTTTGTTTCGCCGTGGCTGCATGTCTCATGGCTGTTAGACACCTACAACACATACAGGGATTGCCTAACAAACAGGCAATCCCTGCATATGTTTTGGATGTCTAACAGCCACGAGACATGAAGTCATGGTAATGCGAACATGTTTTTAGAGTACGCCAAAGATACTCAGTTAGCACCAAAGCATGCTTGGATAACCCCTTATCCGACCACGTTCGCGCATCACTAATAATTGTGCCAACAATTGTTGCCCTCTCACCAAGCTGCTCGCAAATTGTCCTGTAGCCCATCTCAGCCTTGTGTAGGTCTACAATTTTGTCCCTGGTGTCCTTACACAACTCTTTGGTCTTGGCCATGGGGGAGAGTTTGGAGTCTGATTGATTGAGTGTGTGGACAGGTGTCTTTTATACATGTAACAAAGGAGCAATTAATATAGGTAAGAAGAGAAGAGTAGGAGGGCTTCTTAAGGAAAAATTAACAGGTCTGTGAGAGCCAGAATTCTTGCAGGTTGGTAGATGATCAATTACTTATTTCATGCAATAAAATGTAATTTAATTATTTAAAAATCATACAATGTGATATTCAGTTTTTTATTTTTAGATTCTTCCACAGTTGATGTGTACCTACAATAAATATTAGAGACCTCTCCATTCTTTGTAGGTGGGAAAACTGGCAAAATAGTCAGTATGTCAAATACTTATTTTCCACACTGTATATACAGTATATGTACACTTTGGGTCACTTCCATCTACAATAGCCCATAGTATATTCCTAAATGGTCAAATTTGACCACTAATACATAATTAGAGACACAAAAGGATCACCACACTTGTTAATTACTAAATAGTATATGTGGGAAATAACTGATAACACAATTCTGATATAGAAGCTCAGATTAGTGATGAGCGAGCATACTCGCAAGTACTCGGTACTCGCCCGAGCATCTCAGTACTCGAGATGCTTGGAGCTCGCTGAGTACTTGCGAGATGCTCGGGCGGATGCTCGGGTCCCCTCCCTGCATGTTTGGCTCTCTTTACAGAGCCAATGAACATGCAGGGATAGCTTATCACTCACTGTAATGCCGCAGCCATGTTGGTTGTGGCATTACAGTGATTGGCTGGCCGCACAGCGTCATCAGGTCTATATCAGACCTGGCGCCGCTGTACTCGTCAGTCTACTCCGCAATCAGGCAGAGTAGGGAGAGGTACTGCTGAGCTAGGGAGAGATTCGCTTGTTTATTAGGTAGTGTAGGTAGAACAGATCCAAACATATGCATCTCAACAAACAGTCGTGAGGACTAATCCATCTTCAGAGATATCAGGCAGGCAGTGTACATAGGCAGGCAGGCAGTGTATATAGCAGACTGCAGTGCATATAGCACAAGAGGCTCCATTCCAATTCTGCCTTCTGCTGCTGTTAGATATTTCTATACAAAGGCCCAGGTCTCAGGGGCCAGGAATACTTTTTTTTTGGATCTTAATCCTCATTATTTGCTTAAAAAGCAATCCAGAGAACACAGTTTTTCTGCGACATTTGCTTGTTGGCACTGCAGAATACAGCCAGGTCCTTTCAATAATACAGTGCTAAAAATCCAGCTATTTAAAACTGTATTTTCTCCGTCACACGGATCATATATACGTTTTCAGAAAATACTACCATTTCTGGCCTCCATTAAAAATTTGTTTCAGTGTGTCAGCGAAGTGTTTGACACCGGTTTGCTGTTTAAAATAGTTACCTACAGGCCAGGTATTTAAAACTGTGGTTTCTCCGTCACATAGATCACATATAACTTCGCTCCAAATTCAGCCATTTGTAGTGAGTGTGGAAGATATTGGCCTCCATTTAAAATGGGCAAGGTGCGTGGCAAGGGACGGGGAACTGGGCGTAATGGTGATGGTGCATGCAGAGGCCGAGGCCGTGGGCAAGCTGAAATTGTGCCACAACAAACACCCATATCTTCTCGCCTGTCCTTCCTGTACCAATGCCTAGGGGACCACAGCACACCACTATTGAACCCAGAGCAGTGTCAAAAGGTTGTTGGTTGAATAGCAGATAATGCCGAGTGCCTGGAGACAACAGATCCCACACTTGGACACTCCGAAGAGCTGTTCACTTTTCCATTTATAGATTCGGGTCTCTTGCCCAGTCCACTTGAGAGGGGCAAGAGGAGATCACATGTAGCGATGCCCAAATATTTGAGCAGCCACGGTCACACGAAGGCGACAAGTGTCACAAGAGGTGGACGATGAGGAGACACAATTGCCAGAAATTCAAAAGGAGGACCAGGGTGCGGAAGTGGAAGAGCGAGGACAGCAGGACACAGGGGGAGGGAGGCAGAGCATGCCAACAGGCAGGAAGAAGTAGTGTGGTGGCCGCAGACAGAAGGCAGGCAAACGTTCACCGTAACACCAACACGAAGGAAGTTGCCAGTACAACTGTTAGGTCTTCCCGAGTCTGGTTGTTTTTTAAAGACTCTGCCGATAACCACACAAAGGCCATTTGCACCACCTACCAGGCCAGCATCAGCATCAGGGATGGCAAAACTACCAGCCTGACCACCGCCACCATGATCAGGCACATGGCAGCAAAGCACCCGACTTTGCGGGCCGAACTCCAGGGTCCAGGAAGAGTGTCTGCGGGTGGCACCACCGCTTCTTCCACTGTTGTGCATGCAAGCCAATCACCTGTCCATGGTGCATGCTAAGATGCCTCCTGCCCTGCACCTGTAATTGCACACTCTCAAGTAGCAGGGTCAGGAAGCATGTCCACATCCTTGTACCAGCGCAGCGTTCAGTTGTGCATACCCCAGTCCTTAAAACGCAAGAGCAAATACGCAGCCAACGCCCCACAGGCCACTCTACTAAATTCCCACATTTCGTGACTGTTTGCGTTCGAAATGTTGCCTTTTAGGCTCATGGAGACAGAAGCATTCAGCAATCTGATGGCGGTGGCCGTCCCTAGTTCCCCAGCCGCCACTATTTCTCCCGGCGTGCTGTCCCCGCATTACACAAGCACGTGTCCCAAAACATTAGCCGTGCCCTCAATAATGCAGTTACCGTGAAAGTCCTCCTAACCAGGGACACATGGACAAGTGCTCGTGGGCAGGGAACGGTACATCTTGCTGACGGCACACTGGGTTAACATAGTGGAAGCCGGGACCCAGTCGGACCTTGGGATGGAACACGTCCTCCCGACGCCTCAGATTGCGGCCTTTAGGTCAATCAGGGTTGCCCCCACAGTCTACAGCTCCTGCATCTCAGCCTCCATTTCCGAAATGACCACATCAGTCACAAGCTGGAAGCACTGCCTCGGCCAAGCGGCAACAGGCTGTGCTGAAGCGAATATGCTTAGGTGACAAACAATGCTGAGTTGTGGACCGCTCTGAAAGAGCAGGCAGATCTTTGGCTCACACCGCTGAACCTACAGCCAGGCATAGTCGTGTGTGACAATGGCCGGAACCTAGTGGCGGCTCTGAGGCAAGGCAAACTCACACACGTACCATGCCTGGCCCATGTGCTTAACCTCGTGGTTCAGCGGTTTCTCAAATCCTACCCGGAGCTTCCGGATCAGCTTTTTAAAATACGCCGCCGGTGTGCCCATTTTAGAAAGTCACCTACAGCTTCCGCAGCCCTTGCCGTGTTTCAGCAGCGTTTGCAGCTTCCGGCTCACAGACTGGTGTGTGATGTCCCCACAGTGCAGATGCTGGGAAGGATTTGTGAGCAGAAGAGGGCAGTTGTTGAGAACCAGCATCAACAAGGCCGTCTATATTTAGTTCAGACTCCACACATAAGACCTCAGGAGTGGACATGGATGTGAGACATATGTACCATCCTCCAAAACTTTGATGACTCCAACAAGATGGTGAGCGGTGATGAAGCCATAATTAGCATCACCATCCTGCTTCTCTGTCTTCTGAAACGCTCTCTGCTCACAATCAAAGAGGATGCATTGCAAGTGGAGAACAATGAGATGGAGCAAGGAACCATACATGGTGATTACACACAGCCCAGCCTCATCTCATCCCAACGTGGATTGGGTGACAATGAGGAAGAGGAGTAGGAGGAGGAAGAACAGGCGCTAGTTTCCTGCGCTATAGACGGTACTACCTGCACAACTGTAATACCATCTGTTCAGCGTGGATGGCCTGAGGACAGAGAGGAGGAGGAGGTGGAGAGCATGGTCAGTCGTCCTCTTGGTGAGGACACGGAAGTCTTGCCTGTTAGCAGTCTGGCACGCATGGCTGAGTTTATGTTACGTTGCCTTTCCCATGACCCTCGCGTTCTCAAAATTTTGTGTGACAGTCATTACTGGTTGGTGACACTTCCAGACCCACGCTACAAGGAGAACTTTATATCTCTTATTCCTGAGGCGGACAGGTCTACAAAAATGTGGCAGTACCAGAAGGCCCTTGTTGCGGAACTATTAAAAAAATTCCCATCTGAAAACGATGACGGCAGAGGTCACAGTTCGTTGGACAACCAAGGACTACAGGTGAGAGAGACACAACTCCAATCCAGCAGAGGCAGGGGAACACTGTAAAAGTTCTGGGAAAATTTTCTCAGCCCATCCCATCGCACAGGCCCTGAGGCGCGGGGTACTTTCACAAGGGGTGCAAAGTTTGGGAAGATGCTGAGGGAGTACCTTGCCGACCGTACCAACGTCCTCTGTGATTCCTCTGTGCCTTATTATTATTTGGCATCCAAGCTGCATATGTGAAATGAAATGGCTCTCTTCGTCTTGGAGCTACAGTGGTGGCCAAAAGTATTGGCACCCCTTCAATTCTGTCAGATAATACTCAGTTTCTTCCTGAAAATGATTGCAATCACAAATTCTTTGGTCTTATTATCTTCATTTAATTTGCTTGCAAGGAAAAAACACAAAAGAGAATGAAGCAAAAATCAAATCATTGATCATTTCACACAAAACTCCAAAAATGGGCCAGACAAAAGTATTGGCACCCTCAGCCTAATACTTGGTTGCACAACCTTTAGCCAAAATAACTGCGAACAACCGCTTCCGGTAACCATCAATGAGTTTCTTACAATGCTCTGCTGGAATTGTAGACCATTCTTCTTTGGCAAACTGCTCCAGGTCCCTGATATTTGAAGGGTGCCTTCTCCAAACTGCCATTTTGAGATCTCTCCACAGGTGTTCTATGGGATTCAGGTCTGGACTCATTGCTGGCCACCTTAGAAGTCTCCAGTGCTTTCTCTCAAACCATTTTATAGTGCTTTTGGAAGTGTGTTTTGGGTCATTGTCCTGCTGGAAGACCCATGACCTCTGAGGGAGACCCAGCTTTCTCACACTGGGCCCTACATGCTGCAAAATATGTTGGTAGTCTTCAGAATTCATAATGCCATGCACACGGTCAAGCAGTCCAGTGCCAGAGACAGCTAAGCAACCACAAAACATCAGGGAACCTCCGCCATTTTTGACTGTTAGGGACCGTGTTCTTTTCTTTGAATGCCTCTTATTTTTTCCTGTACACTCTATGTTGATTCTTTTTGCCAAAAAGCTCTACTTTTGTCTCATCTGACCAGAGAAAATTCTTCCAAAACATTTTAGGCTTTCTCAGGTAAGTTTTGGCAAACTCCAGCCTGGCTTTTTTTATGTCTCGGGGTAAGAAGTGGGGTCTTCCTGGGTATCCTACCATACAGTCCCTTTTCAATCAGATGCCGACGGATAGTACGGGTTGACACTGTTGTACCCTCGGACTGCAGGGCAGCTTGAACTTGTTTGGATGTTAGTCGAGGTTCTTTATCCACCATCCGCACAATCTTGCGTTGAAATTTCTCGTCAATTTTTCTTTTCCGTCCACATCTAGGGAGGTTAGCCACAGTGCCATGGGCTTTAAACTTCTTGATGACACTGCACACGGAAGACACAGGAACATTCAGGTCTTTGGAGATGGACTTGTAGACTTGAGATTGCTCATGCTTCCTCACAATTTGGTTTCTCAAGTCCTCAGACAGTTCTTTGGTCTTCTTTCTTTTCTCCATGCTCAATGTGGTACACACAAGGACACAGGACAGAGGTTGAGTCAACTTTAATCCATGTTAACTGGCTGCAAGTGTGATTTAGTTATGGCCAACACCTGTTAGGTGCCACAGGTAAGTTACAGGTGCTGTTAATTACATGAATTAGAGAAGCATCACATGATTTTTCAAACAGTGCCAATACTTTTGTCCACCCCTTTTTTAGGTTTGGTGTGGAATTGTATCCAATTTGGCTTTAGGACAATTCTTTTTGTGTTTTTTCATTGAAGACAAATTAAATGAAGATAATAATACCAAAGAATGTGATTGCAATCATTTTCAGGAAGAAGCTGAGTATTATCTGACAGAATTGCAGGGGTGCCAATACTTTTGGCCACCACTGTAGCATTTTATCTGAGAGGGTTTTTAGTGCCTCTGGTGGAATTATAACTGATAAGCGCATCCGCCTGACAACTGAAAATGCTGACAGGCTGACTCTTATAAAAATGAACAAGGGCTGGATTGGGCCAGACTTCTCAACACCACCGAATGATAGCAGCGTAACATAAACTCAAATCCAGTGTCTTTTTTGGGAGATGCATTCCTATGCACCTCTTCACACCCACACATGGGTATACGCTTCCTGATTTGGGCTATTTGCTCTTGTCCTCCTCCTTATCCTCATCCTCCACCAACATATTACCAGGGTGAGCGTGGTCCATGATGCAACACCCACATAATTTTTTTTGAAGGGTGTTTATGATGCCCGTAAAAAAAATTTTTTATACAGTATGTTCATGTAAACCCCCCAGGGATAAATGTTTGTCAGCCCATACACTTAGTACATGGGCATTACAAGTATAGGAGACCTGCTCCTTTCTAATGGTAACATTTTTTTATGAGGCCCTCCTCCACATCTCTTCCAAAGGGCATTGGAGTGCCTCCAAATTTTTGGCAACCCTTGCATTCACTGCATAGGCAAACGCAATGGAAGACCCACTTCCTAATAATGGGATCATTGTTTTCAGGAGGCCCTCTGACCTCCACATCTCTTCCAAGGGGCATTGGAGTGCCTCCAAATTTTTGGCAACCCTTGCATTCACTGCATGGGCAAAAACAAGGGAAGACTCACTTTCTAATAATGGGAGCATTGTTTTCAGGAGGTCCTCTGACCTCCATGTCTCTTCCAAGGGGCATTGAAGTGCCTCCAAATTTTTGGAAACCCTTGCATTCACTGCATAGGCAAACACAATGGGAGACCAACTTTCTAATAATGGGAGCATTGTTTTCAGGAGGCCCTCCTCTAAGTCTCTTCAAAGGGGTATTGGGGTGCGTCCAAATTTTCAAAGGGATATTGGGGTGCGTCCAAATTTTGGGCAGCCCTGCCACTCACTGCATATGCAATAACAGTATAGGAGACCCACTCTTTAGTAATGGGAACAACAAAGCATAGCCGGCTAATGGTTCTCTAAGAATAGTGAGGGCCGATTGCTGGCCCTTTAAGAATAGTAAAGGTCGCCTGATGGCCCTATAAAAATAGGCTTTGTGACTTTCAGAGTCCCTCCTTCATAAATGAAACAGGATGTGTCTGATCATGTCTCACACACCACATGGCCAGATAAGGTTGTAAAATGTTAAAATGACATTTCCTGGTGAAAGCATTTGTCACGATTCAAAAGCACTACGTGTGAAGATAGCCTATAAGGTGGAGGAGTATTTTTGGTTTTGGTTATTTATTTTGCCTTATATACAAGTCATTACCCTGGAAAGGATGTTCATTAACATAAATCCCAGGAAAATCCATTTTGTTTTTGTATGTTTTATTGTGAGTCCGTAAAAGTGGCGTAATAACTCTGACAACATTGTTGACAGCAGTGACCTGGGTGTCAGAAATGCTTCCAGGGGTCTTCCCATGCCATTTGAGCACTGTTCCCATCGATTTGGGCAATTTTTAGTCCCTCTTGGGGAGACACTGGAAAAAAGCTCGAGTTTCCCATAGACTTACACCGCGTGCAGAATTATTAGGCAAATGAGTATTTTGATCACATGATACTTTTTATACATGTTGTCCTACTCTAAGCTGCATAGGCTTGAGAGCCAACTACCAATTAAGTAAATCTGGTGATGAGCATCTCTGTAATGAGGAGGGGTGTTGACTAATGACATCAACACTCTATATAAGGTGTGCTTAATTATTAGTTAACTTCCTTTCCGTTGGCAAAATGGGTCAGAAGAGAGATTTGACGGGCTCTGAAAAGTCCAAAATTGTGAGATGTCTTGCAGAGGGATGCAGTAGTCTTGAAATTTCCAAACTTTTGAAGCGTGATCAGAGAACAATCAAGCGTTTCATGGCAAATAGCCAACAGGGTCGCAAGAAGCGTGTTGCCAAAAAAGGCGCAAAATAACTGTCCATGAATTGAGGAAAATCAAGCGTGAAGCTGCCAAGATGCCATTCGCCACCAGTTTTGCCATATTTCAGAGCTGCAACGTTACTGGAGTATCAAAAAGCACAAGGTGTGCGATACTCAGGGACATGGCCAAGGTAAGGAAGGCTGAAAAACGACCACCTTTGAACAAGAAACATAAGATAAAACGTCAAGAATGGGTCAAGAAATATCTTAAGACTGATTTTTCAAAGGTTTTATGGACTGATGAAATGAGAGTGACTCTTGATGGGCCAGAGCCTGGATCAATAAAGGGCAGAGAGCTCCACTCCGACTCAGACGCCAGCAAGGTGGAGGTGGGGTACTGGTATGGGCTGGTATCATCAAAGATGAACTTGTGGGACCTTTTAGGGTTGAGGATGGAGTGAAGCTCAACTCCCAGACCTACTGCCAGTTTCTGGAAGACAACTTCTTCAAGCAGTGGTAAGTAAGAAGTCGGTATCGTTCAGGAAAAACATTATTTTCATGCAGGACAATGCTCCATCACATGCATCCAACTACTCCACAGCGTGGCTGGCCAGTAAAGGTCTAAAAGAAGAAAAAATAATGACATGGCTGCCTTGTTCACCTGATCTGAACGCCATAGAGAACCTGTGGTCCATCATAAAATGTGAGACCTACAGGAAGGGAAAACAGTACACCTCTCGGAACAGTGTCTGGGAGGCTGTGGTGACTGCTGCACGCAATGTTGATCGAAAACAGATCAAGCAACTGACAGAATCTATGAAAGGAAGGCTGTTGAGTGTCATCATAAAGAAAGGTTGCTATATTGATCACTAATTTTTTTGGCTTTTGTTTTTGCATGTCAGAAATGTTTATTTCTAAATTTTGTGCACTGATATTGGTTTACCTGGTGAAAATAAACAAGTGAGATGGGATTATATTTGGTTTTTATTAAGTTGCCTAATAATTCTGCACAGTAAGGCTGGGTGCCCACATAGCGTTTTTCAAGCGTTTATGCTGCGGAATTTCCGCAGCATAAATGCTTGTGAAACGCTAGGTAATCCGCACCCCATGGTCCCCAAGGGGATTCCGCATGTTCTATGCACATGCTGCGGATTTTTCCGCAGCGTTTATGCTGCGTTCAAAAATCCGCAGCATGTCATTTAATTTTGCGGAAGCGCAGCGGAACTCCCGCCATTGACTTGCATTGAGACACATAGAAAACGCGACTGTACATTTGTACAAGCGGCTTCTATGCGTCTCTATGTGCGGATGGTACCCAGTTCTGGAGGAGAGATGACTCTCATCCAGACCTGGGTACCATTGTACCTGTGAAAAAGGAATAAAATAACAAATAAAGTTTATACTCACCTTTCCGAAGGCTTCTCTCTGAATGCCGACATCGCTGAAGGACCTGCGGTGACGTCACAGTCATGTGACCGCAGGTCCTTCACCGCTCTGTCTCGCGATATGCCGGCATCCAGGAAGCAGACAGGAACGAGCGCTGCAGCCACGCCGGGGCCTCGGGGGTGAGTATAGTTTTATTTGTTTTAATTTTTACGGTTCACACTGTATAAATCCATGCTATTTGCATGGATTTATACAGTGTGACCTAGTTGTCAAGCACTTTCCAAGTGATGCTATCGCCTGGAAAGCGCTCGTCAATCTGCATGCGTTTTTTCAGCCAGGGAGATGCAGAAATGCTGCAGAAATTTTCTACTTCATTTCTACATCGTGGGCACATAGCCTAATAGTTACCTGCATAAACAGATATCCTCCTAAAATAGCTAAATCTAAAAAAAAAACACTCCAACTTCCAAAAATATTAAGCTTGGATATTTATGAGTCTTTTCGGTTGATTGAGAACATAGTTGTTGATCAATAATAAAAATAATCCTCTAAAATACAACTTGCCTAATAATTCTGCACAGTGTACATTGGGCTCGTTGCTCAGGTCGGGCACCTGAGCATTCCAATGTGCTTGACCCGAGCATCGGGCACCCGAGCATTTTAGGGCTCGCCCATCACTAGCTCAGATATCTCGATGAAGTACAACTATATGTGAACCCCATTCACAGGGAACTGAGTAGCAATGGGTAGAGTATAAAATCCAAAAATGTAATCCAGAATGGAACTGTATTCATACAAAACAGGCATAGGAAATTTTGCTTATTGAGTCCCTTAGGGGCTATTGGATTCAGTATGGAAATCCACTCATTTTCCTTTTTTGAGGATACATCTGTTGTGATCACTACCTCTCAAATTGGGCTTAAACACCTCAATGATACAAAAGAAGGTCTCCGGTTTCACCTCGATGTATACTGTTCAGGTGTCTCGCTAATGAGGTGTCCCAACCATTGCATATATATCGACCAAATGCTCCCCCACTCTCCTTCCAGACTCCCTCTAAGTCGTGCCTACATAATCTAGGGGGCAGGTGCATGTGGCCATATATATAAGTCCTGAAGTTTTACAGTTGCAATAATCCCTTAAAAAAGGTATTACCCATGGAGAAATTCAAGAAAGATTTACATGGTCTCATGCAATTACATGTGCAACATTCTCCACATCTAAAGAAACCGCAGACTCTTCTATCCAGCCAAGTCCACTTGAGTGCAGGTTTTTAGTAGAAACTATTCACTAAACGGCCCCTAATTGTACTGACCCTTTCTGGAAGTTATTGTGGGAGTAGATCCCACAGCACCCTCAGGTCTGGGTCGGCCGCAAGTATATCCCAGTGTTTTCTGAGGATATTAAAGAAGTGGTCACTCTTATTGTCATAACTTCCTATTACTCGTGTTATGCCATCTTTTTCTTGGTGTCTTGGTTAGGTATGGAGGAGTGTCTGTCTCTCCCGCTTTTCTGCAAACTATCATGAGGAATACCCTTTTCCCTGAATCTGGTGTTCATGTCTATTGCCTGTATATTAAAATCTGTGACATTAGAACAGTTCCTTCTCAACAATAAAAATTGGCTCTTGGGAATTCCTTTTTTTAGGAGGAGGGAGTGGTGGCTATCCCACTTTCATAGACCATAAATAGACCATTAATGCTTGAAGGTTTATGGTAGATGAGTGTCCCTAGGGTCCCATCCAGTTTTTTCTTCATTAGTACATCCAGGAAAGGCAAAGGGTTATAATTAACCTCCAATGTAAATCTCAGGCCGACTCTATTGATGAGTTCTCTGACAAATTCAATAAATTGTTCACTCGTCCCTGACCAGATGATAAAAATGTTGTCAATATATCTATACCATACCCCAATATATGGCTGCCATCACTTATGATCATCCCTGAATATTGTGGATTCCTCCCACCAGTCCAGGAATAATTTAGCATACGACGGGGCACAAGGGCTCCCCATCGCAGTACCCCTGAGCTGGTGGAAGTATTTCCTGTCAAAAAGAAAGAAGTTATGAGTAAGAGTCAATTTTAGAAGATCCTCCATGAAGTCATTATGTCTGCTACACTCTATTGATCACAATTTCAAGAAACGTCTTGCTCCTCTGATACCATCCTCATGCGGTATATTACTGTACAAAGCCTCGATATCTAGTAAGGCCTGCTCCCCTACATGCATGTATACATGCTCGAGGGTCTACATGTAGGGGAGCAGGCAAAGGGAAAACCAATTCCAGAAGGATTATTCCAACTGTAAAACCTCAGGTGGTACTGGGGGAACATTACACTGTGTGGGGGCATCATACATACTGCATAAGGGGCATAATGGGGGCATTACACTGTGGGGGGCATCATACATCCTGCATAAGGGGCATAATGGGGGCATTACACTGTGTGGGGGCATCATACATACTGTATAAGGGGCATAACACTGTGTGGGGGCATCATACATCCTGCATAAGGGGCATAATGGGGGCATTACACTGTGTGGGGGCATCATACATTCTGCATAAGGGGCATAATGGGGGCATTACACTGTGTGGGGGCATCATACATCCTGCATAAGGGGCATAATGGGGGCGTATAGTGTGTGGGGGCATCATACATCCTGCATAAGGGGCATAATGGGGGCATTACACTGTGTGGGGGCATCATACATCCTGCATAAGGGACATAATGGGGGCATTACACTGTGTGGGGGCATCATACATCCTGCATAAGGGACATAATGGGGGCATTACACTGTGTGGGAGCATCATACATACTGCATAAGGGGCATAATGGGGCATTACACTGTGTGGGGGCATCATACATCCTGCATAAGGGGCATTACACTGTGTGGGGGGCATCATACATACTGCATAAGGGGCATAATGGGGCATTACACTGTGGGGGGCATCATACATACCTCCTGCATAAGGGGCATAATGGGGGCATTACACTGTGTGGGGGCATCATACATACCTCCTGCATAAGGGGCATAATGGGGGCATTACACTGTGTGGGGGCATCATACATCCTGCATAAGGGGCATTACACTGTGTGGGGGCATCATAAATCATGCATAAGGGGCATAATGGGGGCATTACACTGTGTGGGGGGATCATACATACATCCTGCATAAGGGGCATTACACTGTGTGGGGGCATCTTACATACTGCATAAGGGGCATAATGGGGGCATTACACTGTGGGGGGCATCATACATACATCCTGCATAAGGGGCATAATGGGGGCATTACACTGTGGGGGCATCATACATACTGCATAAGGGGCATAATGGGGGCATTACACTGTGTGGGGGCATCATACATCCTGCATAAGGGGCATAATGGGGGCATTACACTGTGTGGGGGCATCATACATCCTGCATAAGGGGCATAATGGGGGCATTACACTGTGGGGCAGTAAAGGGGTCCTGTACTATGAGAGCAATACGTTTCCTCCCTTCCTGTCTCCATAGTTGGGTCGTATGTATCTATTACAGGAAACAGAACAAAACCCTTATGATTCTTATAAAGGGGCAACACAAGACCCCAAAAAAGTCTCCGTGCTGAAGGGGTTAATGCCCCCTGCGCCCAGTAATGGGGTCTCCACATACCTCCACCTGCAGAGCCGCCACCACATATATGGCTGCTCTGTGCGCACAGGAGCTGTGATGAGGTCACAGGAGGGGAGGAGTCAGAGGTCACATGATCAGGGGCCTCAGTGGATGCAGGACTCTGCTGTGCTGGTTGTCATGGTGCTGGATGAGCTGAAGTTTATGTGTGGGGTCAGGAGGGGTTTACAGTGTGGATGTAGCAGAGCCGCGTGTGTACGAGATGTACGGAGCAGAGCCGCGTGTGTACGAGGTGTACGGAGCAGAGCCGCGTGTGTACGAGGTGTACGGAGCAGAGCCGCGTGTGTACGAGGTGTACGGAGCAGAGCCGCGTGTGTACGAGGTGTACGGAGCAGAGCCGCGTGTGTACGAGGTGTACGGAGCAGAGCCGTGTGTGTACGAGGTGTACGGAGCGGAGCCGCGTGTGTGCGAGGTGTACGGAGCGGAGCCGCGTGTGTCCAAGGTGTACGGAGCAGAGCCGCGTGTGTACGAGGTGTACGGAGCAGAGCCGTGTGTGTACGAGGTGTACGGAGCGGAGCCGCGTGTGTGCGAGGTGTACGGAGCGGAGCCGCGTGTGTACGAGGTGTACGGAGCAGAGCCGCGTGTGTACGAGGTGTACGGAGCGGAGCCGCGTGTGTCCGAGGTGTACGGAGCAGAGCCGCGTGTGTCCGAGGTGTACGGAGCAGAGCCGCGTGTGTCCGAGGTGTACAGAGCAGAGCCGCGTGTGTCCGAGATGTACGGAGCGGAGCCGCGTGTGTACGAGGTGTACGGAGCAGAGCCGCGCGTGTACGAGGTGTACGGAGCAGAGCCGCGTGTGTACGAGGTGTACGGAGCAGAGCCGCGTGTGTACGAGGTGTACGGAGCAGAGCCGCGTGTGTACGAGGTGTACGGAGCGGAGCCGCGTGTGTACGAGGTGTACGGAGCAGAGCCGCGTGTGTACGAGGTGTACGGAGCGGAGCCACATGTGTACGAGGTTTACGGAGCAGAGCCGTGTGTACGAGGAGCACAGAGTGTGTACGCATAGCTCCCAACCGTCCCGTATTCTGCAGGACTGTCCTGTCACTACGGTTCTATTTATACTCACCTCTCTGGTGTTGGGGTGTAGCTCTTCCTCCTTGGGGGCAGGCCACTCACTGGTCAGTGAATAAATTACATTATATTACACTCCCCTCTTCCTTTCATGAACAGTGAACCGAACAGAATGGTATAACATTAATAGCATCTTAAATGCTAGGGATACTCCCAACTGGACACATCTCCTAAAAGCTCCATGTGCCCCTTAGAACAGGTAGATGAGATGTCCTCCCATTGTTGTTCCAATGAGACATCTTGAAACTCAAATGCCGGAAAAACCTGAACACGAAGACCCCTAGGGATCAGTCCTTTAACAATGTAACGTTCCAAGAAGGCCTTATTCCACCAAAGGCGGATCTTTTTATTATGTAGGTCTTTTAGTTTAAATATCAAATCATCACTCTCCCTTGTATTTAAAATCACAGTGGATTCCTCCCCAAAGACCTTATTTAGTTGGGTGAGCCAGGTCTGCTCACGCTTTTTGTGATCCATGTGTTCGGACCCAGATGCTGTGAAAAGACACAGAATTAACCAGACATGAACATGAACAGTGAACCGAACAGAATGGTATAACATTAATAGCATCTTAAATGCTAGGGATACTCCCAACTGGACACATCTCCTATAAATGAATGGAGTATAAATCCCACAAGACAAAAAAATTACTAAAATATAAATTTTATTAAATTGCAATATAAAAAGAGAGACACACACAATTTGCTTAAAACAGTAAATAGATCCCTGGGGTAAGAATCACACGAAATCAGTTTGGCAAATAGATCTGGGTTCAGATGGTGTCATTAAGGAAATATAGAAAGTATATATGGAGACAGGCACTAAAGAGATATATCGCAAGTCCTCAGTCCACAGCAACAAAATCTATATGTGTAGGATATCAAGGTCCAAACATATGAAAAAGGTAAGCCACACTATGCTAATTCTGAGAAAAACATACATTATAAATATATGTGGCAAGGAACATCATCCTCCTTCAAATGAAATAAAGGATAGTGTAAGCTGTACATAATAGACTATCCCATAAAGTTATATGCCATAGAATTAATACAAATTATATGATACAAACTCCTAAATGACTCACCCATCTGTGTAGTAACCCCTATGCCGTACTGAGGCCCCGACACGCGTTTCGCGTGTTGCTTCTTCTGGAGGCTGTGATAGAGCGTGTGGATCGCCATTTTTAAATGCCCAGGATAATTAGGATACCGGCGTCAATGCCGGTGTATGCGGCGCGTGCGAGAGTTAACGCCCCCCCGAGACGCGTCATATCCGGCCATTTCCTGTCGGGGCCGTGGGCCGGAACAATGCGTTCCAGTGACGTCAAAGGCCCACCTCCCCATCATACGGAAGCCTTAATGACGCGACGGGCCGGGGCGGGCCTGCGCACGCGCAGCTCAGCAGTAGACAACGTAGGAAGGGAATAGCAACTGGGCAAGTATAATAATACATACAGGCTATGCACTCGGTGACAGTATATATCGCACAACGTGAACACCCATTGTGTATACCATCAAGACATACGGAAATGAAAATAGCCATCATAAGTTATCCATCCATAATATTCTAATACCCACATCTCATAATCCAAAAAATTAATTAAATACAAATATATATATCTTCTGTATCTTCAATGGGACTTTTTAGTGTAGATCATAATATATTGATGGTATCCAGGATTTGACATGTAGGGGATTCATTTCGTCCATATTAAAAGGAATATGTCCAGATAAAGTTGAAATCAGTCCAATTATGGTCCGAGTATGTACCCAAAAAGCAAATATACTAAAAAAAAAAAACAATGAAACAAATAATAATTTAAAATCCACACATAAAAAAGGGAGAGAGAAGAAAACAAAAAAGATGACAAAAAAAAAGATCAATCTACAAATAAGGAGCAAAACTATTGAGCTCATTGAGACCCCTAGGGGTCACAGTATCCAGGACAGCTATCCAGCGGCACTCCAGCTGCGCCAAAATGCGCTTGCGATCCCCACCCCAACTACCGAGGTGTATCTGATCAATGCCTCTAAATTTGAGGCAAGAGGGGTCACAATTGTGGCGCAGCTTGAAGTGCCGCGGGACAGTCTTCAGTAACGTTAAATCAGAGACCTCACGTGCCGCCAGTATGGCTCGCATGTGTTCTCTCACTCGAACCCGAAATTCCCTAGATGTAAGCCCCACATAACTCAAATTGCAGGAACATTGGGCCATATAAATAATATGCGTGGAGCTACAGGAAATATGACGGGTAATCTTAAAGTTCCGTGCGCCATCCGTGGATGAAAATGTCATGGCCCTCTCTATATTCCTGCAAGCCAAGCAGGAACCACACGGATAGCAACCCCACTTTGGTTTTCCAACTCCAAACAAAGTAGTTGAAGGGGCGACATAGTGGCTTCTTACCAAAGAGTCTTTTAAACTTTTACCCCGCCTTGCTGTCATTAATGGTCTCTCAGGTAAGATTTGATTAAGTGTCGGTTCCGTTTTTAATATGGGCCAGTGTCTAGATAAGATCTCACGTATTTCCCACCACCGGTTATTATAGGTAGAAATAAATCTAATGGGAGAGTCTCTCTCCTCCTGTTTCTTTGTTGTATTTACTAGGAGGGAGACTCGTGGAGTCCTCCTTGCACGTCTATAGCCCCTTTTGATACTTCGTGCACTGTATCCACGGTCCCGAAATCTATGGTTAAGGTCCCGAGCCTGAGCCTCAAAAGCCACCTCTGAAGAGCAAATGCGTTTCATTCTTAGATATTGTCCTACAGGGATGGCTCGGATGGTAGATGAAGTATGTGCTGAAGTAGCATGCAACAAAGAATTGACCGATGTCTCCTTACGGAAGACATCGGTCTCCATCCTGCCATCCTGCTGGACAATAATCTTAATGTCCAAGAATTCAATTTCACTCCGATTGTGCTTATATGTAAGTTTGATGTTCCGATCATTATGATTTAAGGAGGAGATAAACTCATGTAGCTCAGGCTCGGGACCCTGCCAAATAGAAAAAATATCATCAATATATCTATACCAGCACTGCGCATGGGAGGCGGCGCCCACCCCATCCTCGAAAATCTCCCTCTCCCAAAAGCCGAGGAAGAGATTAGCGTACGATGGGGCACACGCCGCGCCCATCGCAGTGCCGCGTTTCTGAAGAAAAAACCTATCTTTAAAAATGAAAAAATTATGAGTCAATATAAATTGTAGTAATTCCATCAACAGTGCACGAAGTGGGGCATTTAAATCACTAGACTCCAGGAAGAACTCAACGGCTCGTAAGCCATCCTCATGACCTATGCTCGTATAAAGTGACTCCACATCAATAGCCACCAGGGTCATATCCGTATCCAAATGCAAACCCTCTATTTTCCTCAGGACGTCACAAGTGTCCCTGACATAGGAGGGCAGCGTCTCCACCAGTGGATGAAGATAATGTTCAATGAACTTACAAACTGGATCACACAGCCCTCCAATGCCAGAGACAATGGGACGCCCTGGGGGGTCCGTAAGGTTCTTATGGACCTTAGGTAGCAAATAAAATGTTGGGGTCACTGGAAATTTAGTGCGTAGGCCATCAAAGATCTTTTTAGGAATAATACCCTGCTCATAAGCTCGTTCCAGAATATCAAGAAGTTCAGCCATAAAGGTTGTTAATGGATTATTAGATAGAGAGATATAGGAGGCTCTGTCCCGAAGTTGTCTGAAAGCCTCCTTCTCATATTTCGCGACTGGCCAGATCACAACGTTCCCTCCCTTGTCTGCCGGTTTAAATACCACGTCTCTCATAGATTGGAGTTCTCTGAGTGCTTTTCTCTGTTCTAATGTGAGGTTGTCATTCCTCAAGTTTCCAGAGAGTTTTCTCAGGTCATTACTCACCATTTTATTAAAAATTTCAATCTGGGGACAAAGAGAGAAGGGAGGGAAAGTGGTAGATCTGGCTAGGGCAGTGGTGGGAAAAGTACCTGAGGAGGCCGGAGTACTCTCTCTCTCCAATTCTTCCAATATGGATAAAGCCTCTCTCTCTTGAGTCGTATCCAGTAACTGACATGTTGGTTTGGTATGTAATTTGCGTAATAGCACCTTCCTGAGGAAAAGTTGTAAATCCTTTAGTGCTGAAAAAAAGTTATAATTATTAGTCGGAACAAAGGTTAAACCCAATGACAGTACTTCATTTTGGCTTTCTGAGAGGGTATGAGCAGAGAGATTAATTACCTCTAAATTGTTAGTTCTCAATTTTTTCTCCAAAGATTGTGGGGGGGTTATTTTCCTTTTAGAGTTATGTTTCCCCTTCCACTGACCATGGTGCGCACTGCTGCTCCCAGCCTGCATTCCCTTTGGTGCTTCTTCCTCCATAGATGATAGGGAGGAGATTGAGTTCCACCGATTCCCCGGCCTTGTCTTATTGTGGGTTTTTCTACCTCTCCATCTGTAGACCTGTTTTTGTTTAAAGTCTGCAAGATCTCTTTGGTACTTCTTAGTTTTGGAAGCCACTATGTCTTTTTCCCATTTCACAAATTCCCTATCAAGATCCTGATTAAATTGATTTAGGGCCTCAGGGGTTAACTTAGTGGATAATGAGTCCTGGAGTTGAGTAATCTCCAACTCAATGCCATGTAAGGACTGTTCATTAGATCTAATTAAAAGCTCCATGTGCCCCTTAGAACAGGTAGATGAGATGTCCTCCCATTGTTGTTCCAATGAGACATCTTGAAACTCAAATGCCGGAAAAACCTGAACACGAAGACCCCTAGGGATCAGTCCTTTAACAATGTAACGTTCCAAGAAGGCCTTATTCCACCAAAGGCGGATCTTTTTATTATGTAGGTCTTTTAGTTTAAATATCAAATCATCACTCTCCCTTGTATTTAAAATCACAGTGGATTCCTCCCCAAAGACCTTATTTAGTTGGGTGAGCCAGGTCTGCTCACGCTTTTTGTGATCCATGTGTTCGGACCCAGATGCTGTGAAAAGACACAGAATTAACCAGACATGAACAGTGAACCGAACAGAATGGTATAACATTAATAGCATCTTAAATGCTAGGGATACTCCCAACTGGACACATCTCCTATAAATGAATGGAGTATAAATCCCACAAGACAAAAAAATTACTAAAATATAAATTTTATTAAATTGCAATATAAAAAGAGAGACACACACAATTTGCTTAAAACAGTAAATAGATCACTGGGGTAAGAATCACACGAAATCAGTTTGGCAAATAGATCTGGGTTCAGATGGTGTCATTAAGGAAATATAGAAAGTATATATGGAGACAGGCACTAAAGAGATATATCGCAAGTCCTCAGTCCACAGCAACAAAATCTATATGTGTAGGATATCAAGGTCCAAACATATGAAAAAGGTAAGCCACACTATGCTAATTCTGAGAAAAACATACATTATAAATATATGTGGCAAGGAACATCATCCTCCTTCAAATGAAATAAAGGATAGTGTAAGCTGTACATAATAGACTATCCCATAAAGTTATATGCCATAGAATTAATACAAATTATATGATACAAACTCCTAAATGACTCACCCATCTGTGTAGTAACCCCTATGCCGTACTGAGGCCCCGACACGCGTTTCGCGTGTTGCTTCTTCTGGAGGCTGTGATAGAGCGTGTGGATCGCCATTTTTAAATGCCCAGGATAATTAGGATACCGGTGTCAATGCCGGTGTATGCGGCGCGTGCGAGAGTTAACGCCCCCCCGAGACGCGTCATATCCGGCCATTTCCTGTCGGGGCCGTGGGCATCTCATCTACCTGTTCTAAGGGGCACATGGAGCTTTTAATTAGATCTAATGAACAGTCCTTACATGGCATTGAGTTGGAGATTACTCAACTCCAGGACTCATTATCCACTAAGTTAACCCCTGAGGCCCTAAATCAATTTAATCAGGATCTTGATAGGGAATTTGTGAAATGGGAAAAAGACATAGTGGCTTCCAAAACTAAGGAGTACCAAAGAGATCTTGCAGACTTTAAACAAAAACAGGTCTACAGATGGAGAGGTAGAAAAACCCACAATAAGACAAGGCCGGGGAATCGGTGGAACTCAATCTCCTCCCTATCATCTATGGAGGAAGAAGCACCAAAGGGAATGCAGGCTGGGAGCAGCAGTGCGCACCATGGTCAGTGGAAGGGGAAACATAACTCTAAAAGGAAAATAACCCCCCCACAATCTTTGGAGAAAAAATTGAGAACTAACAATTTAGAGGTAATTAATCTCTCTGCTCATACCCTCTGAGAAAGCCAAAATGAAGTACTGTCATTGGGTTTAACCTTTGTTCCGACTAATAATTATAACTTTTTTTCAGCACTAAAGGATTTACAACTTTTCCTCAGGAAGGTGCTATTACGCAAATTACATACCAAACCAACATGTCAGTTACTGGATACGACTCAAGAGAGAGAGGCTTTATCCATATTGGAAGAATTGGAGAGAGAGAGTACTCCGGCCTCCTCAGGTACTTTTCCCACCACTGCCCTAGCCAGATCTACCACTTTCCCTCCCTTCTCTCTTTGTCCCCAGATTGAAATTTTTAATAAAATGGTGAGTAATGACCTGAGAAAACTCTCTGGAAACTTGAGGAATGACAACCTCACATTAGAACAGAGAAAAGCACTCAGAGAACTCCAATCTATGAGAGACGTGGTATTTAAACCGGCAGACAAGGGAGGGAACGTTGTGATCTGGCCAGTCGCGAAATATGAGAAGGAGGCTTTCAGACAACTTCGGGACAGAGCCTCCTATATCTCTCTATCTAATAATCCATTAACAACCTTTATGGCTGAACTTCTTGATATTCTGGAACGAGCTTATGAGCAGGGTATTATTCCTAAAAAGATCTTTGATGGCCTACGCACTAAATTTCCAGTGACCCCAACATTTTATTTGCTACCTAAGGTCCATAAGAACCTTACGGACCCCCCAGGGCGTCCCATTGTCTCTGGCATTGGAGGGCTGTGTGATCCAGTTTGTAAGTTCATTGAACATTATCTTCATCCACTGGTGGAGACGCTGCCCTCCTATGTCAGGGACACTTGTGACGTCCTGAGGAAAATAGAGGGTTTGCATTTGGATACGGATATGACCCTGGTGGCTATTGATGTGGAGTCACTTTATACGAGCATAGGTCATGAGGATGGCTTACGAGCCGTTGAGTTCTTCCTGGAGTCTAGTGATTTAAATGCCCCACTTCGTGCACTGTTGATGGAATTACTACAATTTATATTGACTCATAATTTTTTCATTTTTAAAGATAGGTTTTTTCTTCAGAAACGCGGCACTGCGATGGGCGCGGCGTGTGCCCCATCGTACGCTAATCTCTTCCTCGGCTTTTGGGAGAGGGAGATTTTCGAGGATGGGGTGGGCGCCGCCTCCCATGCGCAGTGCTGGTATAGATATATTGATGATATTTTTTCTATTTGGCAGGGTCCCGAGCCTGAGCTACATGAGTTTATCTCCTCCTTAAATCATAATGATCGGAACATCAAACTTACATATAAGCACAATCGGAGTGAAATTGAATTCTTGGACATTAAGATTATTGTCCAGCAGGATGGCAGGATGGAGACCGATGTCTTCCGTAAGGAGACATCGGTCAATTCTTTGTTGCATGCTACTTCAGCACATACTTCATCTACCATCCGAGCCATCCCTGTAGGACAATATCTAAGAATGAAACGCATTTGCTCTTCAGAGGTGGCTTTTGAGGCTCAGGCTCGGGACCTTAACCATAGATTTCGGGACCGTGGATACAGTGCACGAAGTATCAAAAGGGGCTATAGACGTGCAAGGAGGACTCCACGAGTCTCCCTCCTAGTAAATACAACAAAGAAACAGGAGGAGAGAGACTCTCCCATTAGATTTATTTCTACCTATAATAACCGGTGGTGGGAAATACGTGAGATCTTATCTAGACACTGGCCCATATTAAAAACGGAACCGACACTTAATCAAATCTTACCTGAGAGACCATTAATGACAGCAAGGCGGGGTAAAAGTTTAAAAGACTCTTTGGTAAGAAGCCACTATGTCGCCCCTTCAACTACTTTGTTTGGAGTTGGAAAACCAAAGTGGGGTTGCTATCCGTGTGGTTCCTGCTTGGCTTGCAGGAATATAGAGAGGGCCATGACATTTTCATCCACGGATGGCGCATGGAACTTTAAGATTACCCGTCATATTTCCTGTAGCTCCACGCATATTATTTATATGGCCCAATGTTCCTGCAATTTGAGTTATGTGGGGCTTACATCTAGGGAATTTCGGGTTCGAGTGAGAGAACACGTGCGAGCCATACTGGCGGCACGTGAGGTCTCTGATTTAACGTTACTGAAGACTGTCCCGCGGCACTTCAAGCTGCGCCACAATTGTGACCCCTCTTGCCTCAAATTTAGAGGCATTGATCAGATACACCTCGGTAGTCGGGGTGGGGATCGCAAGCGCATTTTGGCGCAGCTGGAGTGCCGCTGGATAGCGGTCCTGGATACTGTGACCCCTAGGGGTCTCAATGAGCTCAATAGTTTTGCTCCTTATTTGTAGATTGATCTTTTTTTTTGTCATCTTTTTTGTTTTCTTCTCTCTCCCTTTTTTATGTGTGGATTTTAAATTATTATTTGTTTCATTGTTTTTTTTTTTTAGTATATTTGCTTTTTGGGTACATACTCGGACCATAATTGGACTGATTTCAACTTTATCTGGACATATTCCTTTTAATATGGACGAAATGAATCCCCTACATGTCAAATCCTGGATACCATCAATATATTATGATCTACACTAAAAAGTCCCATTGAAGATACAGAAGATATATATATTTGTATTTAATTAATTTTTTGGATTATGAGATGTGGGTATTAGAATATTATGGATGGATAACTTATGATGGCTATTTTCATTTCCGTATGTCTTGATGGTATACACAATGGGTGTTCACGTTGTGCGATATATACTGTCACCGAGTGCATAGCCTGTATGTATTATTATACTTGCCCAGTTGCTATTCCCTTCCTACGTTGTCTACTGCTGAGCTGCGCATGCGCAGGCCCGCCCCGGCCCGTCGCGTCATTAAGGCTTCCGTATGATGGGGAGGTGGGCCTTTGACGTCACTGGAACGCATTGTTCCGGCCCACGGCCCCGACAGGAAATGGCCGGATATGACGCGTCTCGGGGGGGCGTTAACTCTCGCACGCGCCGCATACACCGGCATTGACACCGGTATCCTAATTATCCTGGGCATTTAAAAATGGCGATCCACACGCTCTATCACAGCCTCCAGAAGAAGCAACACGCGAAACGCGTGTCGGGGCCTCAGTACGGCATAGGGGTTACTACACAGATGGGTGAGTCATTTAGGAGTTTGTATCATATAATTTGTATTAATTCTATGGCATATAACTTTATGGGATAGTCTATTATGTACAGCTTACACTATCCTTTATTTCATTTGAAGGAGGATGATGTTCCTTGCCACATATATTTATAATGTATGTTTTTCTCAGAATTAGCATAGTGTGGCTTACCTTTTTCATATGTTTGGACCTTGATATCCTACACATATAGATTTTGTTGCTGTGGACTGAGGACTTGCGATATATCTCTTTAGTGCCTGTCTCCATATATACTTTCTATATTTCCTTAATGACACCATCTGAACCCAGATCTATTTGCCAAACTGATTTCGTGTGATTCTTACCCCAGGGATCTATTTACTGTTTTAAGCAAATTGTGTGTGTCTCTCTTTTTATATTGCAATTTAATAAAATTTATATTTTAGTAATTTTTTTGTCTTGTGGGATTTATACTCCATTCATTTATAGGAGATGTCCCCTCTTCCTTTGCCTGCTGTGGCCTCTGCTGGGACTCAGACCTACATCTCAGTAGTCAGAGGCTTTATCTCTAACCACTGAGCTACAGCTCTCAATGGTGAACAGAGGAGGATTTCGTTAACTCTAGATTGCAGGCAATGCATTGTAGAGTCAAAAAAGCACAGACAGTACAGAAGCTGAGTATGCATCTCCATAGAAATACATTGTATATAGCAATGTATTTTTATGGTGCCTGTATACTGAGGTGAAGAAAATGATTTTTTGACCCTCTAAACAAAAGTAGAAAATTTGTGAACAATTACAAAAATATATATTTTTCTGGGAGTCCCTGGGTCTTGAATCCACAACCTTAATACATTATAGCCACAGCGGCCCCAGCTGAGCCACCAGCTCTAATGAAATCATTGCGACTCCGCTTGTAAATGAGGGAACAAAAACTAATCCTCAGGTCCCAACGAGAGATGAGCAGGACGCACAGATGACGTTGCGCTGCCCTGAAAGATAAGAGACTCCCGGTCTCCCGTCCACAGGTAGCACTGACCTGGACACTGGACCAGAGACTCAGGAATCCATCCGCTCATCTCTAGTCCCAACTGTCCGGAATACAGTGGACAGTCCTGGATTTGGGTCTACACACTGCAGTCTCGGCCATCTGGCTGAATTTCCCTCGCTGTTAGCGCCCCTCTGACAACTGCTCCTGCCAGCGGAAAAAGATACTAGTAAATGGGTGTCGATTGGGTTGTGGCCAGAGGCGTGGCCAAAATTTTCCTGTTTCTGATCTTCACGAGTTGGGAGGTATGCCTGTACGAGGTGTTCGGAGCGGAGCCGCGCATGTACGAGGTGTACGGAGCAGAGCCGCGTGTGTACGAGGTGTACGGAGCAGAGCCGCTCGTGTACGAGGTGTACGGAGTGGAGCTGTGTGTGTACGAGGTGTACGGAGCGGAGCCGTGTATGTACGAGGTGTACGGAGCGGAGCCGCGCGTATATGAGGTGAACGGAGCAGAGCCGCGTGTGTACGAGGTGTACGAAGCAGGGCCGTGTATGTACGAGGTGTACGGAGTGGAGCCGCGCGTGTACGAGGTGTACGAAGCCGTTTGTGTACGAGGTGTACGGAGCGGAGCCGTGTGTGTACGAGGTGTACAGAGCAGAGCCGCGTGTGTACGAGGTGTACGGAGCAGAGCAGTGTGTGTACGAGGTGTACGGAGCAGAGCAGGAGGTGTACGGAGTGGAGCCGCGCGTGTACAAGGTGTACGGAGCCGTGTGTGTATGAGGTGTAGGGAGCGGAGCCAGGAAAAAGCCATTACTCCAAAAGAAACATAAAAAAGGCCAGATTAATGTTTGCAAATACACACAGGAACAAAGACCTAAAAGAAGTTGGCAAGTACTTTTTACTATGGCTCAAATGCCCCCCAATATAATTACCCTGTTCAGATAAGGGTTTTTGTAAATATCCTTTGTTGTCCTTCATAGGCCTTGTTGACCTCTCCACTGTTGACCGCTGATGTCACGTCAAGTTCCGGGCTTGACTCAGTTCTGCGCTCCACAGTGAGTGATGGGCTGTGGGCAGGGTTACCCAGTGTGTCACACCCAGCATCTACCGCATGATTTCCCTCTCCTCATTCATTGGGAAAGCGCGCGGTGGATGCAACCGGGGGTCACATGATGCCTGTGAGCAAAACCCTTACAAAAACCCTTATCTGAACAGGGTAAATACATTGCGGGATATTTGGGCCACAGTGAAAAGTGCTGGACAACTTTATTTTTTGGAGACATGTTCTGTGGTCTGATCAAACTAAAATAGAATTTTTGGGCATAACGACCTTCGTTACATTTGGAGGAAAAAGGGAGAAGCTTGGAAGCCTAAGAACACCATCCCAACTGTGAAACACGGAGGTGGCAGCATCATGCTGTGGGGTTATTTTGCTGCACGAGGGACTGGTGCACTTCACAAAATAGATGATAGAATGAGAAAAGAAGAGTATGTGGCAATACTGAAGCAACATCTCAAGACATCAGCCAGGAAGTTAAAGCTTGAGCGTGAATGGGTCTTCCAAATAGACAATGACCCAAAGCCCTGATCTCAATCCTATTGAAAATTTATGGGCAAAGCTGAAAAGGCAGGTGCTAGTAAGGCGACCTACAAACCTGGATCAGTTACACCAGTTTTGTCAGGAGGAATGGGCCCAAATTCCAACCAGCTATTGTGAGAAGCTTGTGGAAGGATATCCCAAACGTTTGACCCAAGTCATTTAGTTTAAGGGCAATGGTACCAAATGCTAATTAGATGTGACTCGCCCCCTGGGCCGTGGGGTACTCGGAACCGGGCCTTCTAGTGTACGGTGCTGATGGGGGTAGTAGTGGCAACCCAGTCCCGTGGCTCAGGGTGGTCAGACCAGTGGCAGTCTTCTATATATTTTGTAATGTCCGACTATGCCACCCGTGGATTGCGGTCAGAGTGAACCGCCGCTGCAGAGCAGACCGCTGAGGCTGGTGTTGTGGGTGCAGCAGGGAATAGTTCAACTCCCCACGGGAGGAGTGTAGCCTCAGGGCAGTGAGCGTAGATGGTGGGGGTTGTGGTGGTGCAGGGCGTCCCTGTACCGTTAGTGCTGGCGAGGTAAGAAACACAAAGACAATGTGTTGCAGTCCAGGGTCTTTTACTCACAGTTCGTATACTCCAAGCCACTTCTGTACAGGTAGTGACCGCTCAAGCCGTGCTGCGTCCACCAGGTGAGGGGCTCGGTCAACCCCCAGGCAATTCAGGAGCATGGCACAGAACTCCCTTCTATCCTTTCTCTGGCCGTGCCCCACCAGTGACCAAACTTCTGTCCAGCTGCCTCCGGCCTTCTCTGGGAGAACTTGGCGCCAGCTTCCCTGGCCCTATGTGGTGCCTTCCTAGTAGGTTTAGCAAGGGGTCGCACCATTAAATGATCACGACCTCCGATTCTTGGCTGAGGATTATTTGCCTCCACCAACTTGGGATCCGGTACCCTTTCCTTGCCTGACCCGTCACCCGTAATCTCCTGGGTCCTTAGGGTCCCTTCTACCTTCGTGTTTCTGGGCCTTTCTGTTCTGTTCCTTTTCTTTCTCTCCCTCTCGTGCCCTGCCCGTGTCCCTGGGCCTGGCTCTGGAGCAGAGCTCCTGCAGAGCCTCTGCTCCCTGTCTTCTCCTCACAGACTGAACTGAATTCCAAGATGGTGCCCACCTTTTATACCTCCTCCGTATCTGAGCTCAGGTGACCTGCATCCAATGAGCTCCTTCCTATGCCCAGAAACCAGCCCCTATCTGCTCCCACATCACTAGGGTTCCCCCCCTCCCCACTCCAGCCAGGGACATAGTCAGTCGTGCCTGCATACTAATGGGAGCACCGTAGAGCTGTCCCCCGGACATGAGGAGTGTATATGTGTGCAGCTAAATGAGCCCTGGTCCATACTCCATCCTTACCCAGGAGTGGAATACCACACCTCTGGTTGAGGTGCAATACCCCTGTAGCGGCCGAACCCTCGGGGCGCTACAGATGCACAGGAGAAATCTTGCATGCAATTGTTGGGAAGAGGAGATAAGAGGGGAGTAGGGAAGGAGATCTTGTGAGGATCGGAGGTTGCGTGCAGGTAAGTACCAGGAGGCTAAGTCACAGAGTTTAGGATAGATTGGAGGGGCGCGAGAATGTTGGAAGGGAGGCTACAGAGCAGGAGGTTGCAGTAGTCAAGGCGGGAGATGATGAGGGCATGCACTAGTGTTTTTGCAGAGTGTTTGCTGAGGAATGCGCGGATGCGGGAGATAGTATCATTGGCATGTAGAAAAAATAAAAATATTGTGATACAAATACAGAATAAATATAAAAACGAACGATATACCATGTCGAAGCTGTAAACATAACTGTTATTAATATTGTAGTATTAGATCCTACCTGAGATTCAATCCAAAGGGTACTCGGGTTTCTAACATAAAAATTCAATATGATTCCCTATTTAGCAGTATGTGTCTATGGTCTCTACCCTCTAGCCATTGACTTTGATGGATAGGTCAGATGGGGGGTTGAGCGAGATGGTTGAAAGATGATGAATTTAGTTTTATCCATATTGAGTTTTAGGTATCTAGCAGAGAAGAAAGTTGAAATAGCAGACATCACATACCCTGGTGATTTTGGCCTGATAACATACACAGAATTTGACACAAATGGATTTGAATGGCTACTATAGGTAACATCCTCACCTGTGACCTTTTTGCTTGTAATCAATGTGTGTGCATAAAAGCTGAGTGGGTATCTGGGATCCAGACAGATTCTTGCATCTTTCATCCAGCCACTGACGTTTCTGGATTGTGAGTCATGGGGAAGGCAAAAGAATTGTGAACAGGTCTACGGGAAAAGGTAGTTGAACTGTATTACACAGGAAAGGGATACAAAAAGGTATCCAAGGAATTGATAATGCCAGTCAGCAGCGTTCAAAATGTGATTAACAAATGGAAAATCAGGGGCTCTGTAAAAACCAAATCACGGTCAGGTAGACCAACGAAAATTTCGGTCACAACTGCCGGGAAAATTGTTCTGGATGCAAAGAAAAACCCAGAAATAACATCAGCTGAAATTCAGGAGTCTCTGAAAACTAGCGCTGTGGCTGTTCCAAGATGCACAATAAGGAGGCACTTGAAGAAAAATGGGCTGCATGGTCGAGTTGCCAGGAGAAAGCCATTACTGCGCAAATGCAACAAAGTATCTCGCATACAATATGCCAAACCGCACAGAGACAAGCCTCAAAACTTCTGGAACAAGGTAATTTGGAGTGATGAGACCAAAATTGAACTTTTTGGCCACAACCATAAACGTTACATTTGGAGAGAGGTCAACAAGGCCTATGATGAAAGGAACACCATTCCTACAGTAAAGCACGGAGGTGGATCACATGTTTTGGGGATGTGTGAGCTACAAAGGCACAGGAACCTTGGTAAAAGTTGAAGGAAAGATGAATGCAGCACGTTATCAGCAAATACTGGAGGCAAATTTGCACTCATCAGCCCGGAAGCTGCGCATGGAACGTACTTGGACGTTCCAACATGACAACGACCCAAAACACAAGGCCAAGTCGACCTGTCATTGGCTACAGCAGAACAAATAGAAGGTTCTGGAGTGGCCATCTCAGTCTACTGACCTCAATATCATTGAGGGTTTCTGGGGAGATCTCAAGAGCGCAGTTCGTGCTAGACAGCCCAGGAATTTACAGGAACTGGAGGCTTTTAGCCAAGAAGAATGGGCAGCTTTACCATCTGAGAGAATAAAGAACCTCATCCACAACTACCACAAAAGACTTCATGATGTCATTAATGTTAGAGGGGACAATGCACTGTATTAAGAACTGGGGTATGTGAACTTTTTATCAGAGTCATTTGGATGTTTTTGGTTGTCTTTAAGATTTAAAAAGAGAAAACACAGTAGTTTGACAATAAATGGCTTCACCCAACCAATAACCATGAGTGGAGAAAATTTTTTTTTGTTATTCATATTCTCTGAAACAAGGCCAAGAAAGCAAAAATTCTACAGGGTATGTAAACTTTTGAGCACAACTGTATCTGTGTGAATAAAGTCCTCCTTATCTGTGTGAATAAAGTCCTCTGTATCTGTGTGAATAAAGTCCTCTGCACCTGTGTGAATAAAGTCCTCTGTATCTGTGTGAATAAAGTCATCTATATGTGTGTGAATAAAGTCTTCTGTATCTGTGTGAATACAGTCAGACATTGTCGGCAACTTTCCCTGGAGAGATGCTCCCGTTACTTGTTCTCTTTATCAGTGTTTAGCTGGTTGCCTGTACAAGTCCTTCATCCACAACTACAGGATTCTGCTGCTCTTCCTCCTTCCATGTCACATCCTTCTAGAAGCAGATATGTCAGGTAAGGCCGGAGTCACACTACCGTATAACACATAAAACATCGCACAGCACTCGGCCCAGTGTTATTCTATGGGGCAGCTCAGATCACCGTTTTGTTTCTCAGGCGTATTCGGAGTGCGTGCTGTGATTGCAGGCGTATATCGCGCAAGACTCGCTAATACAAGCAGGGGTGGATTAAGAGTAGTAAGGGCCCCGGGCAGTTTAGAAGGCGCGGCCACCCCCCCCACCAACACACACACACACCTGATTTATCACGTGACATGTCACATGATTCCCTGTGATAGTTCACGTGAAATTAATTTGGCACAATATTAATTATAATATTTTTTTTTTAGGCTGTGTGCCCACTATGCGTTTCTTAAGCGTTTCTGCAGCGGCAATTCCGCTGCGGAAATGCTTAAAAAACGCTTGGTAAAAGGTCTGCCATGTTCCTCAATGATAATCCCCATGTGCTGTGTACATGCTGCGGAAATTTCCGCTGCGGATTATCATTGCGGAAAAATCCGCAGCATTACCAATTATTTTGCGGAAGCGCTGCGTTTTCGCCGCCATTGACTTGCATTAGAACGCATGGAATCCGCATCACTGCATCTATAGATGCGTAATCCATGCGTTTCAATGTGCGGATGGTACCCGGGTGCGGAGGACAGGAGACTCTCCTCCGGACCCGGGTACCATAGAACCTGTAAAAAAAGAATAAAATAAAAAAAAAATATTCTACTTACCTTCTGATGGCCCCCGGTGTCTTTATCCCATGTGTCCTGGCTTGCCGGCAGCTCGCGATGGTCTGAAAAGGACCTGCTGTGACGTCATTTAGTCATGTGACGGGTCATGCGACCGCTGACGTCGGCAGGCCATCAGAAGGTAAGTATATATTTTTTATTTTTTACCATTCTTTTACGGTCACACTATATAAATCCATGTTGATTGCCAGTTGTCAAGCACTTTCCAAGTGATGCTAAAATCGCTTGTCAACCCGCATACGGAAATGCATGTGAAGAACGCTTCACTTCCGCTTGTCCCTGGCAGGAAAAACGAATGTACAATCCGCATGTACAATCCGCATGTACAATCCGCATGCGTTTTTTCTGCCAGGGAGATGCAGAAACGCTAAAAAAAATCAGGAACATTTCTGTATCGTAGGCACATAGCCTTACATTAATTGTATGACTCAATATTGAGCACATGTAGCCATCTATACACAGTGGGAGGCCGCACGGTGCCATCTATACACAGCGGGAGGCCGCACGGCGCCCCCCCCAGAGACAGCAGGAGACCGCACGGCACCATCTATACTCAGCAGGAGGCCGCACGGCGCCCCCCCAGAGACAGCAGGAGACCGCACGGCGCCATCTATACTCAGCAGGAGGCCGCACGTAGCCATCTATACACAGCAGGGGGCCGCACGGCACCATCTATACACAGCAGGGGTCCGCACGGCGCCATCTATACACAGCAGGGGGCCGCACGGCGCCATCTATACACAGCAGGGGTCCGCACGGCGCCATCTATACACAGCAGGGGGCCGCGCGGCGCCATCTATACACAGTGGGAGGCCGCACGGTGCCATCTATACACAGTGGGAGGCCGCACGGCGCCCCCCCCACCCCACCCCAGAAACAGCAGGAGGCCGCACGGCGCCATCTATACTCAGCAGGAGGCCGCATGCAGTCGTACACACACACAAACATATACAGATATACATACACGAATAAACACATTTGAAACACATTTGAAACACAAAAATACATATAAACAAACATCACACAATGATATCTGCCTGCACACACACACACACACACACATACATACATATACACACACATACATACATACATATACACACACACACATACATACATACATATACACACTGTAATGCAGCAGCTTGCTAGCATTACTGTAAATGGTCCAGGATGTGTTTTACCTAACCATGTACCTTCCCCTTTAACTGACTGGTCACATGACTGTGACATAGCACAGGTCCTGCGTGCACAGAATGTCTGTCTGATCACATGACTGTGACATCAGCAAGGTCCTATCAGTGTGTGTGTGTGTGCACAGGATGCATATATAAACCCTGCTTAATTTGAGACAGGTGTTCGGTGTGAGGCGTGAGGCCTGTGCTCCGTGTGAGTGGGACACCGTTTGTGAGAGGCCTAGTGAGGCCGAGTGAAGCCTGGCAGCCTGGCAGCCTGAAAGGCAAAGACTGGATCCTGTGCGGATGCTAGTGGCCTTGGAAGGCAGCGGCTTTGGAGTGAAGCCTGGTACCTGGAAGGTCGAGCCTGGATCCTGTGTGGATGTCAGTGGCCTTTGAGGGAGAGCCGGCTTGAGTAAGAGTCCTGAAAGGCAGAGCCTGGATCCTGTGTGGATGTCAGTGGCCTTTGAGGGGACGACGGCTAGAGACCCCTACCTGGGAAGCCACAGTGGTGGCAAGCGTAATGGACTGAGACAGCTAAACCCGGCAAAGGCAATACCCCGTGCTATATGGACATTGTGATATGAACATTGCTATTTTTACCTTGCCGTAAGCTGTAACCTGGAGCAAGTGGGCCTGTGTGCCACTTGGCTCATGAACATTGTGTTAATGTGTGTCGGCGTGCCACGGAGTTGGACCCGACGAACTGTGGCTTATGAAGTAATAAACTGCAGCATTGTGAGAAAATACGTAAAGACATTGCACGTGTGCATTGATTGACGCAGCGAAGCGAGTAACCCCAGTATGATGACTAGCGCTGCCTTACATATGGTTCGAGGATGCGGGCAACTGCAATCCAGTTGCTAGGGGCAACTGCAGCCCGGTTGCTAGGGGCAACGGCTCAGGACGAGTGTGGATTAAAGCATCTTGCGGCAACTCGGCGGGGTTGCGAAGATTGGCGTCGCACTCAAATCCGGTTTGCTGTAGCTCGGCGGGGCCACGAAGATTTTTTCCGGGGAGAGCGGTGTGTGAATAGTGTCCTGAGGAAATGCAGGAGCAGATAAAAATGGCTGTGAAAGAAGCAGCAACTGGGTCTGAAGCTATTGAGCGATTAGAGCGATTAAAGTGCCTGTTAAAACCGGAGCAGGTATTTGAGAAACGTCTACTGGACATGAAACTGGACATGGTGCAGGAACCACAGGAGCTGTGGGCACCATATGGAATGGCGGCAGTGGACCATTCTATGAACTCTACAGGGGCGCCATCGTTGTCGCAGAGTGCCCGGGGAGGTGGTAAGAGATGTTGTGAACTGAGTCCTAAGACTACTGCTGATTTTTTGTGTAAAAATTACCCTGCCGGTGTGGTTGTTAAAAAGGGGGCGGAGTCTAAAAAAAGGGACGGATTTTCACAAGAGTGTGGAGTGTAGAAAACTGAAAATTGTTACTGGTTGTGGGTTGGTACCTCCTAAAAATGACAATGTGACCGTTGATAACGGGGTAACTCCAGTAGAAGGGGGTGACGTCAAAGTGGGAGGTGACCTGTTAGTCCACAACACCATGGGGAGTGACACAGGCCCCGTAGCTGACTGTGACACTATGAAAGTAAAAAGTGAGTTCAGTCAGGAGGGGCTAGACGAGGGGAGAGAGTCCCCCTCTCGTCGTCGACGGCGCAAGGGCCACAAAAAGGTTGCTCCGGTAGTCCTCGCTGAAAATGAAAATAAAGAGAATGTAGTACTGTGTGCCTTTGCTTCAAGTGTGGGTCCTCCTGTAGAGGTAGAAGAGGAGATGACGTTGCCAGTAGCAACCTCCGGTACGGTACTGAAACTGACGGATCAGGATCTGACCGCCCTGAAAGAGAAGGTGGCCAGTCATGACCAAGAGCTGGAGCCTATCAGGCAACAGTGTCAGAGTGACGTGCAGCAGTTATGTGAAAACCTGGGGAACGTGTCCGCAGACCAGCTGAACCTGGAGTCTGAACAGCAGAAAATATACCAGGTTATGAGGAACTGGCAGCGAGACGTGGAGGGAAGCAACGCGGAAATTAACCATTGGAAGGAAATGTTCTACGCAATTAAGGAGGACCGCCACAAAATCAAGGAACAGGTTTTGCAGTTGAAGCTTGAGAAGGAGGCGCAGCAGGATGGTGTTTCTGGACGTGAACAAATCCTAGAACGACTGCACAAACAGCTCAACCAGGAGCTGTGTGACTCCAAGAAGGAGTGTGGTGAACGCAGTAGTGAACTGCAACAGAGTAAGAGAGATTATGAGGATCTCCTCAAGGTGAAGAAAAAACTAGAGGAGGATAAGGCGGGTGCAGAGCAAGTGCGCCAAGTGGTTGAGACCACTCTGCAAGACACCCGTGAGGAGAATGTTGGTCTCCGGAGAGAGAACCTAGATCTGGAAGCTCAGGTGAAGGAGCTACAGATGTCCTGTGATACTCTCCAGAAGGCGGAGACGTACCTTAAGGAAACAGTCAGCAAGATGGAAGCTGAGCGAGAGAGGATGGAGGAGTCCATCGGAAAAGCCACATACCAGGGCCAGGAGTTGACCGCTGGTGATGGGAGGTATGAAGCAGATACCCCCTCGAGTGATGTGGGCTCGGAGGGTTCGGTGGATGTCGGAGCCGACATCAAGCAGCTCAAGGAGTTGCTACAAACCCAGTGGACGCAAGAGAAGCGTGAGAGACTAGCTATTGAGAGCCGAGTGGGCGCATTGGAGACGGTGAGGTCTGAGAGAACTCTGCAGCTGGAAGAGCAGTTGAAGCAGGAAGAGCTTCAGAGACGGGCCGCTGAGAGGCGAGTGGCGGAGCTAGAGGAAGAAGTTTCCGGGCTCAAAAGTCGCCTGACAAAGTATCACTCAGTGAACAAGGCCTTCTTGGAGAAGGAAAAGGGCGAACACGTTGCACCCACTCCCTTATACCATGAGAAGGTGGACTTGAGGAGAGCTAAGAGAGTGTTAACCACAGATAAATATGAGATGGACGTGGTCAAGACGAAAATTCGTGAATTTGTAGCTGTGAGTCAGCTCAGGAGAAGCATACAGGGTGAAGAAGCTGGAGGTCAGTTGTCCCTGAAACCTGAGCTGGTTGGTCATCTGGAAACCACTGGTGAGACCGAAACGTCTCGGTAAAAGTGCCTCGTAGATGTACCTGAGGATTTGAGGGAAGAATGCACCCGTTAGTCCGTGCATGAGGAGTTTAAGAAGGCCGTGGGAGCCTGTAAGGTGTACTTGACCTCAGAAGCTAAACAGCTGGTGGTCTTGTCCACGACCGAAGTCACAGTGAAGAGGGTGGCTATCCTAAGTGACATGCACTGGCGATGTATTCGCACGAAACGGTTTCTCCGGTTGAAGACGGAACAAGCCGTTAGACAACTGGAGTTGATGAGGAAAGCTCACAGTATGCGTGAAGAGGTCGTCCGGGTGCCGCATGTTTTGGTGAGGAAGCTCATTGGGAGAAATGGTCAAGCCATGCAGATGATGGTCAAGAAGTCTGGTGTGGTGAAAGTAAGCAGTCCACGTGATTGTCAGGACTGGAAACCAGACGAAGACGGCATGGTATCATTCTCCGCTGTAGGTACAGAAGAAAGCCTGGGATATATGCGCATGCTGTTGGAGTACCGAGTGACCTACCTGCGAGAGGTAGAACAGTTGAATCTCGCTAGACTGCGAGTGGATAGACAGCATCATCTGAGTAACAGAAGATGGCAGCCGTCTAGAAATTACGAGACCAGACAGAGAAAGGGCCCCCTAAATAACAGAACAGCTATAGCTGGAGTTAGGGACCTTTCAAGATGTCCTGAGAGTAGTGGGCGTGGGTTTAGAGGTAGTGAGACCTCCAGTAACTCAGGTTTGAAAGGCCCATACAAACGACCCAATAGAGGACGGGACATTACGGACTCGAACCGGACCTTAGATACCAGGGCATGTGAGTCACACCGCTGTATGACTGACCGCTGGGAACGGGGGAGGTCTGACAAGATTATGACTGACCGCTGGGAGCGGGGAAGACCTGACAAGGTTACGACTGACCGCTGGGAGCGGGGGAGGTCTGACAAGATTATGACTGACCGCTGGGAGCGGGGAAGACCTGACAAGGTTACGACCCGGAAAGGTGACCTGACGAAGTCAGTGACAGTGACAAATGGTAGGTCCCTAAGGAATGGGCTAATGTCATTGATTAAGGTTCCAGGGGCTGAGTAGCACAATTGTAAAGTACATGGTCTCTATGTGAGCTGGGGATTATAATGTTATTGTGTATATTATGTGTTCAACCCCACAAGTTTGAACAGAGGGGGGGGATATGTAATGCAGCAGCTTGCTAGCATTACTGTAAATGGTCCAGGATGTGTTTTACCTAACCATGTACCTTCCCCTTTAACTGACTGGTCACATGACTGTGACATAGCACAGGTCCTGCGTGCACAGAATGTCTGTCTGATCACATGACTGTGACATCAGCAAGGTCCTATCAGTGTGTGTGTGTGTGCACAGGATGCATATATAAACCCTGCTTAATTTGAGACAGGTGTTCGGTGTGAGGCGTGAGGCCTGTGCTCCTTGTGAGTGGGACACCGTTTGTGAGAGGCCTAGTGAGGCCGAGTGAAGCCTGGCAGCCTGAAAGGCAAAGACTGGATCCTGTGCGGATGCTAGTGGCCTTGGAAGGCAGCGGCTTTGGAGTGAAGCCTGGCACCTGGAAGGTCGAGCCTGGATCCTGTGTGGATGTCAGTGGCCGTTGAGGGTGAGCCGGCTTGAGTAAGAGTCCTGAAAGGCAGAGCCTGGATCCTGTGTGGATGTCAGTGGCCTTTGAGGGGACGACGGCTAGAGACCCCTACCTGGGAAGCCACAAAGCCACAGTGGTGGCAAGCGTAATGGACTGAGACAGCTAAACCCGGCAAAGGTAATACCCCGTGCTATATGGACATTGTGATATGAACATTGCTATTTTTACCTTGCTGTAAGCTGTAACCTGGAGCAAGTGGGCCTGTGTGCCACTTGGCTCATGAACATTGTGTTAATGTGTGTCGGCGTGCCACGGAGTTGGACCCGGCGAACTGTGGCTTATGAAGTAATAAACTGCAGCATTGTGAGAAAATACGTAAAGACATTGCACGTGTGCATTGATTGACGCAGCGAAGCGAGTAACCCCAGTATGATGACTAGCGCTGCCTTACAACACACACACATACATACATACATAAACACACACACATACATACATACATACATACATACATATACACACACACACACACACACACACACATACATACATACATACATACACACACACACACACACACACACACACACACACACACACACACATACATATACATACATACATACATACATATATACATACATATATACACACACACACACACACACACACCATCCCCAGGCTCGGATCCAGTTCTCCTGGCTCCAGCTCGGCTCCAGTCCTCCTGGCTCCTGCTCCTCTCCGGTGGTAAGTAGCAGTGCAGGCCGGGCGCGCACCGTGTGACGTCACAGCTAGGAGACATGGCCGCGCACAGGGCCGTGTCTCCTAGCAGTGACGCGGCCGGGCCAGCACAGGGAAGTTAACTGCTGCAGTGCTGGCCCGGCCGATGAAGAAGTAGCGGCCGTGCGCCGCTGCTGGGGGAGTGGTCTGGCCCGGACCCCCCCTCCCGCCACTGCTGCCGGTATGTGCCGCGGCGGTGGCCCGCACATATAATGAGGGCAATCCGGACATAGACACCCCGCCCGGAGCCGCGGGCCCTCTGGAGGCTCGGGGCCCCGGGCGGTCGCCCGGATTGCCCTCATTATAATCCGCCTATGAATACAAGCCTATGGGTGCGAGAAACAATCGGACACCACACAGACCATCCATGTGGCATCCGATTTTTATGGACACATTATCATCATTCTGTAGCACAGAACACTGTAAATGGTCCTGTAAATGATTGGAGAATTAGTTGCAGAGAAAAAAAAGCGTTGCATACTGATGATGGGTGACAATCTATCACATTATTGCATTGCAATCGCATTACACATGGATTACCATACGAAGAACACTCGTGCGACTCTCATCAGTGAGGATTGGGACAATTTTGTCTCCGTGTAGTGTGACTCCGGCCTGAAGCTTCTGTTCTCAAGTGGGGTACCACAGGGCTCCGTCCTGGGACCTGTATTGTTCAACATCTTTATCAATGATTTAGATGAAGGAATTGAGGGTAAACTGATTAAATTTGCTGATGACACAAAGCTAGGAGGGATAGCTAATACTAGAGAAGAGAGAGAGAGGATTCAAAAAGACCTAAATAAACTGGAGCAGTGGGCAGCAACCAACAGAATGGTTTTTAACAGGGAAAAATGCAAAGTACTACATCTGGGCAATAAAAATGAAAAAAGCATATACAGAATGGGAGGAATAGAGCTAAACAACAGTACATGTGAAAAAGACTTAGGTATACTAATAGATCATAGACTGAACATGAGTCAACAGTGTGATGCAGCAGCAAAAAAGGCAAATACAATTCTGGGATGTATTAACAGAAGCATACAGTCTAGATCACGTGAAGTCATTATCGGTCTTTACCCCTCTTTGGTCAGACCTCATTGGGAATACTGTGTACAGTTTTGGGCACCACATTTTAAAAAAGACATAGACAAACTGGAGCAAGTTCAGAGAAGAGCGACCAGAATGGTGACCGGTCTGCAAACCATGTCCTATGAGGAACGGTTGCAGGATTTGGGAATGTTTAGCTTGCAAAAAAGAAGACTGAGAGGAGACTTAATAGCTGTCTACAAATATGTCAAGGGCTGTCACATTGTAGAAGGATCATCTTTATTCTCATTTGCACAAGGAAAGACTAGAAGCAATGGGATGAAACTAAATGGGAGGAGACACAGATTAGATATTAGAAAAAACTTTTTGACAGTTAGGGTGATTAATGAGTGGAACAGGCTGCCACGAGAGGTGGTGAGTTCCCCTTCAATGGACGTCTTCAAACAGAGGCTGGACAGACATCTGTCTGAGATGATCTAGTGAATCCTGCTTTGAGCAGGAGGTTGGACCAGATGACCCAGGAGGTCCCTTCCAACTCTACCATTCTATGATTCTATGATTCTGCTCCAATAGTCTCAGAGATTCAGAGATTAACAAGGACACATCCTTCACAATAAGACTTTATGCACACAACACATGTTTTATTGTGGAAATTTATACCTCAAACTGTGTTTTCCTTTGAACTTTATGTCTATATCTATAGATGTACACTACCGTTCAAAAGTTTGGGGTCACCCAGTCAATTTTGTGTTTTCCATGAAAACTCATACTTTTATTTACCAAATGAGTTGAAAAATGATTAGAAAATATAGTCCAGACATTGAGAAGGTTAGAAATAATGATTTTTATTTGAAAGAATAATTTTCTCCTTCAAACTTTGCTTTCGTCACAGAATCCTCCCTTTGCAGCAATTCCAGCATTGCAGACCTTTGTCATTCTAGCTGTTAATTTGCTGAGACAATCTTGAGAAATTTCCCCCCATGCTTCCTGAAGCCCCTCCCACAAGTTGGATTGGCTTGATGGGCACTTTTTGCGTACCATACGGTCAAGCTGCTCCCACAACAGCTCAATGGGGTTGAGATCTGGTGACTGCGCTGGCCACTCCATTACAGATAGAATACCAGCTGCCTGCTTCTTCCCTAAATAGTCCATGTATAATTTGGAGGTGTGCTTTGGGTCATTGTCCTGTTGTAGGATGAAATTGGCTCCAATCAAGCGCTGTCCACAGGGTATGGCATGGCGTTGCAAAATGGAGTGATAGCCTATTTACCTTGTACAAATCTCTCACAGCACCAAAGCAACCTCAGACCATCATATTACCTCCACCATGCTCGACAGATGACTTTAGGCACTCTTCCAGCATCTTTTCAGTTGTTCTACATCTCACAAATGTTCTTCTGTGTGATCCAAACACCTCAAACTTTGATTCGTCTGCCCGTAAAACTTTTTTCCAATCTTCCTCTGTCCAATGTCTGTGTTCTTTTGCCCATAGTAATCTTTTCCTTTCATTAGCCAGTGTCAGATATGGCTTTTTCTTTGCCACTTTGCCCTGAAGGCCAGCATCCCGGAGTCACCTCTTCACTGTAGACGTTGACACTGGCATTTTGTGTGTACTATTTAATGAAGCTGCCAGTTGAGGAGCTGTGAGGCGTCGATTTCTCAAACTAGAGACTCTAATGTACTTGTCTTGTTGCTCAGTTGTACAGAGGGGCTTCCCACTTCTCTTTCTACTCTGGTTAGAGCCTGTTTGTGCTCTCCTCTGAAGGGAGTAGTACACACTGTTGTAGGAAATCTTCAGTTTCTTGGCAACCTCTCGCATGGAATAGCCTTTATTTGTAAGAACAAGAATAGACTGTCGAGTTTCTGGCCATTTTGACAGTTTCATAGAACAAACAAATGTAATGCTCCAGATTCTCAACTAGCTCAAAGGAAGGTCAATTTTATAGCTTCTCAAATCAGCCAAACTGTTTTCAGCTGGGCTAACATACTTGTGCAAGGGTTTTCTAGGGTTTTCTAAACATCCATAAGCCTTCTTACACAGTTAGCAAACACAATGTACCATTAAAACACTGGAATGGTCGTTGTTGGAAATGGGCCACTATACACCTATGTAGATATTGTAATAAAAACAAGACGTTTGCAGCTAGAATATTCATTTACCACATTAACAATGTATAGAGTGTATTTCTGATTCATTTAATGCATTATCATGCATGAAATGATCTCAATGGTCCAGATGGATGGAGTGGAGGATGGCTGTGGACACCCCATGCAAACACGGCTACGGCGCTAACAAGGAGGAGGTGGAGTAATGTTTTGGGCTGGAATCATGGGGAGAGAGATTGTCGGCCCCTTTAGGATCCCTGAAGGGGTAAAGATGAACTCCATAATGTATGTGGAGTTTCTCAAACAGCACTTCCTTCCATGGTTCAAGAAGAAGAACCGTGCATTCCGCAGCAAGATCATTTTCATGCATGATAATGCCCTGTCTCATGCTGCACATAACACATCTGCATCTCTGGCTGCTATGGGCATAAAAGGGGACAAACTTATGGTGTGGCACCCATGCTCCCCTGACCGCAACCCCATTGAGAACCTCTGGAGCATCATCAGAAGGAGTGTCTATGATGGCGGGAGGCAGTTCACATCTAAGCAACAGCTCTGGGAGGGTATTCTGTCCTCATGCAAAACAATTAAAGCAGAAACCATCCCAAAACCTGACAAATTCAATGGACGAGAGAGTTCAGAAGCTCCTTTCGAACAAGGGGTCCTATGTGCAAATGTAACATCACCTAGAATAAAGTTTTGAGTTGAAAACTGTTTGATTTCAGTTTGTAATAACCTGTAATGCTTATAATTTAAAAAAAGACCATTTTTTTATTCTTTATTAAAATGAAAAGGTTGAAAACTCTGCTGTGCATAATAATTTGGAACATGCATTTTGAGTGCAGTTTGAGTTTTTTTTTTTTTTTTAAATATACTGTTATCATAGGCAGTTTGTACAAAAACCTTTCAATTGTACTCTAATAGTTATTTGACTGGAAAATTACAATGACTGCAATTCATATAGGTAATTTGGGAAAATCAGAGAAAATATTATTTGCATAATAATTTGGAACACAGTGTAGATGGCTATTTCAGGGGAGGGGCTTACTCTTAAGCCTATGGTAACCTGAGGCCAAGTAATGGCTTTAGGTTAGCCATCTTTGGGGCCTGGAATATGCAGGGTCCTACATGTGAACTGTCAATATAAGACAGACAGACAGACCTAATATTCTGCAGTACAGAAGTATTGCAGGATATTAGATCAGTTACTATAAAGTAATAGTTAAAAGCTACATAAAAAGAATCTAAATAAAATATGAAATAAAAGTATTTTGCTACTAAACTTGAAAGTTAAAAAAAAAAAAAGTACACATTTGTGGTATAAATCTGTACCATATCCCTGGCTTACTGTGCTTTCACATTACACTCAATGTCCCCATCGGAGCATACGTCCGGACCCCCCCACAAAACGCGATTCAGACATATGTGCCCATGGGGCCATATACTGTAATGGTGCCGACAGAGCGAACGTGCGTTCTGCTGGCATCATTTTCGGAAGTGTACACATACTGGAAGCGGACAGCTATTATGTCTGAGTGTCCGCCTCCTGTAGGCGTGCACTCCAGAAAATCAGGCAGAGCGCACGTTTGCTCTGCCGGCATCATTACAGTCTATGGCCCTGTAGGCACAAATATCCGTATACCGTTTTCTTGTAGGGTTCGAACGTATGCCCCAACGGGGACATTGAACAAAAGCATTTTTGCAGCGTTTTTCACCCATAGCAATAAGAAAGTGGGAAAACACTGATTTTGCAGTTTTTTTGGTGAATAAAACTGACTTTATTAAAAGTACTGTAGATTCCTATAATCTCCACCAAAAAACGCCACAAAACCTGTTTTTTAGGCCGGTTTCACATATATTTCCGTTACCGGAGATATCCGTTTTACATGTTGCATCCGTGTGCGGCCCATGTGCTGCATCAGGATCACACATACCGGCACCAGGGAATCAGCGTACAGCTAGCCCTCATCATGATTCCTTGCCTGCGCTGCAATCAGCACCAGCAGGGACAAGGATGAGGGTAGTGGTAGTGTCTGCTCCCACTGTGTCCCTGTGTAAAACTAAGAATAAAACAATAAAATCCATATACTCACCTCTCCTAGGTGTCCCCCGCTGTAATCCTTTGATACCGAGGAGCCGGGGAGAATGAGTGGCTCCAGAGCTGAGCTCAGAAGCCGTGTCCTGTTACTCACTGAGCGCAGCTCCGGAGCCGCTCATTCTCCCCTGCTCCTTGGCAGCATTGGTCAGAGGATTAGAGCGGGGGACACCTAGGAGAGGTGAGTACAGTCATATGAAAAAGTTTGGGCACCCCTATTAATCTTAAGCTTAATGTTTTATAAAAATTGGTGTTTTTGCAACAGCTATTTCAGTTTGATATATGTAATAACTGTTGGACACAGTAATGTTTCTGCCTTGAAATGAGGTTTATTGTACTAACAGAAAATGTGCAATCTGCATTCAAACAAAATTTGACAGGTGCATAAGTATGGGCACCCTTATCATTTTCTTGTTTTAAATACTCCTACCTACTTTTTACTGACTTACTAAAGCACTTTTTTTGGTTTTGTAACCTCATTGAGCTTTGAACTTCATAGCCAGGTGTATGCAATCATGAGAAAAGCTACTTAAAGTGGCCACTTGCAAGTTGTTCTCCTGTTTGAATCTCCTCTGAAGAGTGGCATCATGGGCTCCTCAAAACAACTGTCAAATGATCTGAAAACAAAGATTATTCAACATAGTTGTTCAGGGGAAGGATACAAAAAGCTGTCTCAGAGATTTAATCTGTCAGTTTCCACTGTGAGGAACATAGTAAGGAAATGGAAGAACACAGGGACAGTTCTTGTTAAGGCCAGAAGTGGCAGGCCAAGAAAAACATCAGAAAGGCAGAGAAGAAGAATGGTGAGATCAGTCAAGGACAATCCTCAGACCACCTCCAGAGAGCTGTAGCATCAACTTGCTGCAGATGGTGTCACTGTGCATCAGTCAACTATACAACGCACTTTGCACAAGGAGAAGCTGTATGGGAGAGTGATGCGAAAGAAGCCGTTTCTGCAAGCACGGCACAAACAGAGTCGGCTGAGGTATGCAAAAGCACATTTGGAGAAGCCAATTTCTTTTTGGAAGAAGGTCCTGTGGACTGATGAAACCAAGATTGAGTTGTTTGGTCATACAAAAAGGCGTTATGCATGGCGGCAAAAAAACACAGCATTCCAAGAAAAACACTTGCTACCCACAGTAAAATTTGGTGGAGGTTCCATCATGCTTTGGGGCTGTGTGGCCAATGCCGGCACCGGGAATCTTGTTAAAGTTGAGGGACGCATGGATTCCACTCAGTATCAGCAGATTCTTGACAATAATGTTCAAGAATCAGTGATAAAGTTGAAGTTACGCAGGGGATGGATCTTTCAGCAAGACAATGATCCAAAACACCGCTCCAAATCTACTCAAGCATTCATGCAGAGGAACAATTACAATGTTCTGGAATGGCCATCCCAGTCCCCAGACCTGAATATCATTGAACATCTGTGGGATCATTTGAAGAGGGCTGTCCATGCTCGGCGACCATCAAACTTAACTGAACTGGAATTGTTTTGTAAAGAGGAATGGTCAAAAATACCTTCATCCAGGATCCAGGAACTCATTAAAAGCTACAGGAAGCGACTAGAGGCTGTTATTTTTGCAAAAAGAGGATCTACTAAATATTAATGTCACTTTTCTGGTGAGGTGCCCATACTTATGCACCTGTCAAATTTTGTTTGAATGCAGATTGCACATTTTCTGTTAGTACAATAAACCTCATTTCAAGGCAGAAACATTACTGTGTCCAACAGTTATTACATATATCAAACTGAAATAGCTGTTGCAAAAACACCAATATTTATAAAACAATAAGCTTAAGATTAATAGGGGTGCCCAAACTTTTTCATATGACTGTATATGGATTTTATTATTTTTATAGTTGGAAACTGAGAGATCAGACACTACTACCGTCATCATTGTCCCTGCTGGTGCTGATCGCAGCGCCGGCAGGGAACCATGATGAGGGCAGCATTCAGCACCCAGCGCTTGGGAACAGCGCTAACTGTAGCGCTGATTCCCAGGCACCGGTACGTGTCACACGGATGACACATGGATGTCATCCGTGTGGTACATTTTGCGGACCGTGCATCTGCAAAAAAACAGACATGTCAGTATGTGGAGCACATGGACACACGGTCTGTGGAAACACACTGAGATGTGCACAGACCAATTCATTTGAATGGGTCTACCTGTATCAATGTCTCCAGCATTGGAGATACTGACATGTGAAAGAGCCCTTATAAGCAAGAGCAAATTTTGGTTGCAGAAAAAAACACTGCAAAAACGTAATGTGTGATCATAGCCTTATGATGAATAAAAAATAATAAATGCACCAAAAATGTAGCTTTTCCATCATACTGACAGAAAGTAGAATAAAAAATGATCAAAAAGCCATATACCAAAAATGGTATAGCTGAAAATGTCAGATACAGGAATAATCTGCAGGTAAATAGTGTTACGACGTTTCCTGGCAGCTTTACTAAAAGTTCAGCTACTGGGAAACTGAACTATATTTCTTTCAAGAGCTATTGGCTTTCAGTCATGCAAGGAGTTGCTTAAGCCTGCTTACTACACTATGAGTAGTTGCTGTAAGCACGCTCCAGCACTTGGGTTGCCAGCTCAGTGTGCAGCGCATCTGTGCGGAGAAAATCAAAAGTTCTGGGGCGTGCTTACAGTATAGTGAGCAGTGCTGTGAGCGATGAATGTAACTTCTATGACTGAAAGCCCATAGCTCCCGGGAGGAAATAAGTTACTTCTTTCCTGGTAGCTGCACTTACAGTAAGACGGCCATGTAGCATTGTAAAGATATTTACCTGCAGATTGACTCTATATCACCAGGTAAATAGCGTTTTCTGACATTACAGGTTCTCTTTAATATTGACATGTATGGCATTGCTATGGTGAGAAGCTACATAAAGAGATTCTGCAGGACTTAAAGGGATTGTCCATTGCTTTTATATTGATGGCCTATCCTTTATAATGGCTGCAACTGGGTAATGCAAATCTACGCCTATTCAATAAGAGTGGATATGAAGTGCCGAGCCGTGGCCACTATGCAGTTGATGGAGCTGTGAAGTTCAGCTCCGCAAGTGAGCACATACCACGGGCACCGGGAACTGCTGATCAGTGGGGGGAGCTGGATGTTGCATCCCACCGATCAGATATCGATCACCTGTTCTAATGATAGGCCATCAAAATAAAATTGTCTGACAACCCCTTTAATGATTAAATGGCCAGTTCATTGAATAAATCAGTGATATGAAATCAGTGGGGTGCGGGCGCCCGGCACACCCCTTTATCAGTTGAAAACTGCTCTGGCAGTGAACTAAGCAATGTATGGGCAGAACACAGCAGCCTCATATATTGCTGATGCCCCTTTCACATTGTGTTCTTGCCCATGTGTGTTGGTCCCGTCGGGGCTTATGTCCGAACCAATATAAAATGGGATTTGGACATATGTGCCAACGAGGATCATAGAATATATAATGGTGCTGACAGACTCAACGTGTGCTCTGTCCTGCATCATTTTCGGGCGTATACACCTACTGGACGCAGTCTACTATGTCCAAGTGTCTGCCTCAAGTAGGCGATGCACGACAGAGCGCATGTTCACTCGGCCAGCACCATTATAGTCCATACTCTGCATACGCCCGCAGACTATGATGCATTTCTATGGGAGCAGGACGGAGTTGCTAACAGACATATTTTTCAATACACAGAGCACCTGTTTAACATCATAAATGGCATCGTCATCAAAAAAGCGCAAGATTGCTGATGAAAAACGAATATTTCAGGAAAAGTGGGAAAACTTATATTTTGTCACAGAGGTCGGAGAGAGAGCCCAGAGTCTGATTTGTCTTCATTTGTCGCAGCTTAAGGACTACAATGTGCGTTGTCATTACATGACGCAGCATGGAGGACAGCATGGAGCAACGTCTGGCAAACAGAGAGGAAAAGCTTCAGCAGATGAAAGCGTCTCTTCAATAACAGCCAAACTTCTTCCCAAGTATTAACGGGTCAAGTGAAGCTTCTGGAAAAGCGAGTTTTGTACTCAGTAACATGAGAGCAAATCATTCACGACCATTTACTGAGGGTAACAGATACTCCATACTGTGCTGTGTTCATTCGTGGGGTTGATGAAAACCTAAACATTCACGACCATTTACTGAGGGTCCATATATTAAAGACTGTTTTATAAAAGCAAGTGAAATTATTTGTCCGGACAAAAAAAAACTGTTTGAAGGTGTAAGCTTGTGGGCGAATAGTGTTACTAGTAGAATCAGTGAATCTGCTAGTGACGCTCATCAGCAACTGATTACAGCACCGCAAAGGTTTGAAGCATTTTCCATAGCGCTTGACGAGACCCCCGGGGTAACAGATACTTCATACTGTGCTGTGTTCATTCGTGGGGTTGATGAAAACCTAAACATAACCGAGGAATTATTGGATTTATTACCAATGAAAGGCACAACGACCGGTCGGGACATTTTTAAAGAGCTTGAAGGTTGTATTAACCCAGCAGGACTGCCATGGGATAAACTGGTGTCTGTGGTAGCGGATGGTGCACCAGCAATGTGTCCTGAAAACATTGGTGTTGTGGGATTATTGAAAGCAAAACGAAGCCAGCGTTCATTGTCAGGTCCTTTCAGTGCTATACACTGCATTCTGCATCAGGGGGCGCTGTGCGGAAAAAGTGTACAAATGAAAGAAGTTATGGACTTTGTGCTTAAGACTGGTAACTTTATAAGGGCAAGAGGTCTTAACCATAGGCCGTTCACTTCATTCCTGTCTGATATGGACAGTGAATATGGAGACTTGCTGTATCATACCGAGGTCAGATGGTTGAGTCGGGGAAGAGGGTTGGAAAGATTTTTTGCTTTGAGACAGGAGATAGATTTTTATGGCGCTGAAAGATAAAGATGCTTTCCAACTTTCCTTCCCAGCTTTTCTATCTGACTTAGTGTTTCTAACAGATGTCACAGAACACCTCAACGCACTCAACTTGAAGCTCCAGGGCCCAAAGCAGATGATTACAATGATGATTGCTGGTATAAAAGCAATCAGATGTAGCTGTCTATGTGGCCCAGCAGCTGCAGTCTGGCAATTTGGCTCATTTCTCAGCTGTGCAGTCGCTGGTACGAGCTGAACCAGAACGCTTGAACTACTCTTCCAATATAATTTCTCAGTTACTACAAGAGTTTGATAGACGTTTTCATGGGTTTCAGGATCTTGAAGCTGAATTTACACTCTTTGCCACTCCGTTTGCGGTAGACATTGCTTGTGTTTCAGAAGATCTGCAGATGGAGATTGTGGACTTGCAATGCGACGCTGTTCTTAAACAGAAGTATATGGACATTGCTGTTCCAGATCTCTATAGGTTTGTCGCACGAGAAAAATTTCCAAATCTTCTTAAAGCCGCTGCCAGGATCATGGCCATGTTCGGAAGTACATACGTACAGTACAGACGAAAAGTTTGGACACACCTTCTCATTTAAAGATTTTTCTGTATTTTCATGACTTTGAAAATTGTACATTCACTCTGAAGGCATCAAAACTATAAATTAACACATGTGGAATTATATACTTAACAAAAAAGTGTGAAACAACTGAAAATATGTCTTATATTCTAGGTTCTTCAAAGTAGCCACCTTTTGCTTTGATGACTGCTTTGCACACTCTTGGCATTCTCTTGATGAGCTTCAAGAGGTAGTCACCGGAAATGGTCTTCCAACAATCTTGAAGGAGTTCCCAGAGATGCTTAGCACTTGTTGGCCCTTTTGCCTTCACTCTGTGGTCCAGCTCACCCCAAACCATCTCAATTGGGTTCAGGTCTGGTGACTGTGGAGGCCAGGTGATCTGACGTAGCACCCCATCACTCTCCTTCTTGGTCAAATAGCCCTTACACAGCCTGGAGGTGTGTTTGGGGTCATTGTCCTGTTGAAAAATAAATGATGGTCCAACTAAACGCAAACTGCATGGAATAGCATGCCGCTGCAAGATGCTGTCGTAGCCATGCTGGTTCAGTATGCCTTCAATTTTGAATAAATCCCCAACAGTCTCACCAGCAAAGCACCCCCACACCATCACACCTCCTCCTCCATGCTTCACGGTGGGAACCAAGCATGTAGAGTCCATCCGTTCACCTTTTCTGAGTCGCACAAAGACACGGTGGTTGGAACCAAAGATCTCAAATTTGGACTCATCAGACCAAAGCACAGATTTCTACTGGTCTAATGTCCATTCCTTGTGTACTTTAGCCCAAACAAGTCTCTTTTGCTTGTTGCCTGTCCTTAGCAGTGGGTTCCTAGCAGCTATTTTACCATGAAGGCCTACTGCACAAAGTCTGCTCTTAACAGTTGTTGTAGAGATGTGTCTGCTGCTAGAACTCTGTGTGGCATTGACCTGGTCTCTAATCTGAGCTGCTGTTAACCTGCGATTTCTGAGGCTGGTGACTCGGATAAACTTATCCTCAGAATCAGAGGTAACTCTTGGTCTTCCTTTCCTGGGGCGGTCCTCATGTGAGCCAGTTTCTTTGTAGCGCTTGATGGTTTTAGCAACTGCACTCGGGGACACTTTCAAAGTTTTCCCAATTTTTCGGACTGTCTGATCTTCATTTCTTAAAGTAATGATGGCCACTCGTTTTTCTTTACTTAGCTGCTTTTTTCTTGCCATAATACAAATTCTAACAGTTTATTCAGTAGGACTATCAGCTGTGTATCCACCAGACTTCTGCACAACACAACTGATGGTCCCAACCCCATTTATAAGGCAAGAAATCCCACTTATTAAACCTGACAGGGCACACCTGTGAAGTGAAAACCATTTCCGGTGACTACCTCTTGAAGCTCATCAAGAGAATGCCAAGAGTGTGCAAAGCAGTCATCAAAGCAAAAGGTAGCTACTTAGAAGAACCTACAATATAAGACATATTTTCAGTTGTTTCACACTTTTTTGTTAAGTATATAATTCCACATGTGTTAATTCATAGTTTAGATGCCTTCAGCGTGAATGTACAATTTTCATAGTCATGAAAATATAGAAAAATCTTTAAATGAGAAGGTGTGTCCAAACTTTTGGTCTGTACTGTATAAGAACAGTTTTTCTCTTCAATGAAGCTTAACAAATCAGCATTATGGTTAAGACTTACAGATGAACATCTTCGTGCAACATTGCGATTGGCCGACACTCAGGATTTCAAGCCCAATCTTGACATTCTCGTATCTGGCAAATGCTGCCAACTGAGCAGCCAGATTGAATTCTGCGACACTTGAAGTGGAAAACTGGATTGTTAAAATAAGCATGTGGAGTAAGCCGGCAAATTTCCGTTAAGTTTAAACCTAGCAGTATTATAGTAACGTAATGGAGAATTGTTATAGTAGTTCAAATAGATAATTGTTTAACAATAATTTTGTACTGTATTAAATTTGAAAGGAATGCGGCCCGCCAGCTTACAATTTTTTTTAAGTGCGGCCCATTTACTCTATCGAGTTTAAGACCCATGTACTAGTGGAAGTCACGAGTGCAAGGGTTCATGGGCGCCAGTAGTGGAAGACATAGTGCGCGAAACCGAAGAACAAGTAAGCAGACCTGCTGATCAGTACTGCAGTGCTGAGGCCGAGTTATGGCGAAATAGGGAGCGACAGTGCGCCTCACCAGTACTGGAGTATATTACAGAGGAAGGATACTGTGTGGAAAATGCTTCATACTGTAAAGGAAACCTCCAGAACACTTTGTGCCCCCCGAAATCCCTTGTACGCCGGGACGTTGCTAGGGTCCTAAAAGATCAGGGGCCAAAGCCCCAAAGTAGGTGTTTCCCCATACAACCTCCCCGCCACTTAAAAGAGGACCTATAGATATATAATTACAGTACACCATTGTTGCTAACTTAAAATACACAACTGAAAGACCAATATTCCCAAAATTACTTCTGCACAATGCAATAATAATCCCACTACACAATGCCCTCTACCATCAACACTACACAGTGAGTACATAGTATTATGATATGACCAGGGGAGGAGTCCTGAGGAGATAATTTGCATATTCCCACTGCATTTTGGGGTAAGTGAAGAGTCTCCGCGAGCTCAAAGAACACTGGATTTTGGCTGTTGGAGCTGAAAAGAGGACATCGGTAAACCAGGGGAGGAGTCCTGAGGAGATAATTTGCATATTCCCACTGCATTTTGGGGTAAGTGAAGAGTCTCCGCGAGCTCAAAGAACACTGGATTTTGGCTGTTGGAGCTGAAAAGAGGACATCGGTAAACCAGGGGAGGAGTCCTGAGGAGATAATTTGCATATTCCCACTGCATTTTGGGGTAAGTGAAGAGTCTCCGCGAGCTCAAAGAACACTGGATTTTGGCTGTTGGAGCTGAAAAGAGGACATCGGTAAACCAGGGGAGGAGTCCTGAGGAGATAATTTGCATATTCCCACTGCATTTTGGGGTAAGTGAAGAGTCTCCGCGAGCTCAAAGAACACTGGATTTTGGCTGTTGGAGCTGAAAAGAGGACATCGGTAAACCAGGGGAGGAGTCCTGAGGAGATAATTTGCATAGTCCCACTGCATTTTGGGGTAAGTGAAGAGTCTCCGCGAGCTCAAAGAACACTGGATTTTGGCTGTTGGAGCTGAAAAGAGGACATCGGTAAACCAGGGGAGGAGTCCTGAGGAGATAATTTGCATATTCCCACTGCATTTTGGGGTAAGTGAAGAGTCTCCGCGAGCTCAAAGAACACTGGATTTTGGCTGTTGGAGCTGAAAAGAGGACATCGGTAAACCAGGGGAGGAGTCCTGAGGAGATAATTTGCATAGTCCCACTGCATTTTGGGGTAAGTGAAGAGTCTCCGCGAGCTCAAAGAACACTGGATTTTGGCTGTTGGAGCTGAAAAGAGGACATCGGTAAACCAGGGGAGGAGTCCTGAGGAGATAATTTGCATATTCCCACTGCATTTTGGGGTAAGTGAAGAGTCTCCGCGAGCTCAAAGAACACTGGATTTTGGCTGTTGGAGCTGAAAAGAGGACATCGGTAAACCAGGGGAGGAGTCCTGAGGAGATAATTTGCATATTCCCACTGCATTTTGGGGTAAGTGAAGAGTCTCCGCGAGCTCAAAGAACACTGGATTTTGGCTGTTGGAGCTGAAAAGAGGACATCGGTAAACCAGGGGAGGAGTCCTGAGGAGATAATTTGCATATTCCCACTGCATTTTGGGGTAAGTGAAGAGTCTCCGCGAGCTCAAAGAACACTGGATTTTGGCTGTTGGAGCTGAAAAGAGGACATCGGTAAACCAGGGGAGGAGTCCTGAGGAGATAATTTGCATATTCCCACTGCATTTTGGGGTAAGTGAAGAGTCTCCGCGAGCTCAAAGAACACTGGATTTTGGCTGTTGGAGCTGAAAGGAGGACATCGGTAAACCGCGCGCCTACCATTTTGAAGCTTTTTTTTTTTTTAAGCTTTTTTCACTGTTTTCAGAACATTAACAGTAAGAACATGGAAGAGTCCAGGAGCCATTTGGTGAGCTGCATATCCTGCTACATGTTCACAGACTTGCCAGTGGAAAAGCCAAACTTCACATGCCAGAAATGCAAGCTTGTGTCCCTGTTGGAGGAAAAGTTGCGAAATCTAGAAGAGAGATTAACTACCTTGAAAATCATTAAGGAAGGTGAAGAGTTCTTAGACAGAGCAGAATTATCTCTTCATGATTCAGAAAGAGAAGAAATTCGAACTGCACCTGATGAAACAGAGGAATGGAAGCATGTGACCCAGAGAAGCAGGAGGATCGAGAGGCAGTCAGCACCCATACTGCTCAGGAACCAGTACCAGGCTCTCACGCAGGAGAACCATGAAGAAATACAGCAAAATAAGACTTTGCCAGCAATGAATAACCTTGTAAGTCCTCAGAATCCTCCTGGATGGAGAAAGAAGAATGTTGTGAAGAAAAAACGGAGAGTGGTGGTCATGGGGGATTCCCTGTTAAGAGGAACAGAGGCCGCTATCTGCAGACCAGACATAACCTCAAGAGAAATGTGCTGTCTTCCAGGAGCAAAAATTAAAGATGTGTCTGACAGGATATCAAGACTCTTCAGACCTACAGATCACTACCCATTCCTGCTAATACATGTGGGGACAAATGACACCGCAAGAAAGGACCTGGAAACCATCTGCAGTGACTTTGAAGACTTAGGCAAGAAAGTGAAAGAATTGGGAGCGCAGGTGGTCTTCTCATCCATCATCCCAGTGGATGGCCATGGAACAATGAGGTGGAATAAGATTCTACAGGTGAACAACTGGCTACGTCGATGGTGCCGTCAACAAGGATTTGGATTTCTGGATCACGGAATGAATTACCTATACGATGGACTACTTGCTAGAGATGGGGTGCACCTTACGAAGACTGGAAAACATGTATTTGGAAGTCGCCTTGCTACACTCATCAGGAGAGCTTTAAACTAGAACAATGTGGGAAGGGAAGCAAAAGGCCAGAAAAAGCCATACAACTGACAAATACTATTGAGATCTCTGCTACTGGAAGTGGAAAGGAAGAACAAAGACAAAACAATTTAAATAATAAAAATATGGGAGGAAGAGAAACCAATCACAAACTAAAATGTTTTTATACAAATGCACAAAGCATGGGCAACAAACAAGGAGAATTGGAACTACTAACGCAGCAAAAGGAATATGATGTTATTGGAATCACTGAAACTTGGTGGGACGATACACATGATTGGAATAAAAGGCTAAAAGGATACAACTTATTTGCAAGAAACAGACTTGATAAACGAGGAGGAGGTGTCGCATTGTATGTTAGAAAAGCGTATATCTGCACAGAGATTGAAGCTTCAGAGACTGGGAGTTCTGTGGAAACTGTTTGGGTAAGAATACAAGGAGAGAACAACGGAAAGGACACCATTGTAGGCATTTACTACAGGCCACCTGGGCAAGCTGAAGATATGGATGAACTCTTTATGTATCAAATGACCAAGTTCTCCAAAAAATATGACGTAGTGGTCATGGGAGATTTCAACTATCCAGACATTTGTTGGGAATCTCTCTCAAGTAAAACTAACAGGTCAAGCAAATTCTTATCCTCTCTTGCTGACAACTTTATCTTCCAAAAGGTAGGGGAGAAAACAAGGGGATCTGCTACTTTGGATCTAATCCTTATAAACAGGGAGGAAATGGTTGAGGAGGTAAAGGTGGCTGGGACACTAGGAGGCAGCGATCATGCTATTATAGAATTTTGGATAACTAGAGGAGGAAGACATGTGAAGACTCAAACTTCAAGGTTAGATTTTAGAAAGGCAGATTTTAAGAGACTCAGAAAGAGAATAGGAGGGATCCAATGGCTGGATGTCCTTAAGGACAAAAATGTCCAGGAAGGATGGGAAATTTTTAAAAATGAGATTCTCAAAGCACAATCGTTAACAATCCCGAAAAGTAGGAAGAATGGGAAGCATTTAAGGAAACCAGGATGGATGAACACAGAACTTAAACACATGCTAAAAAGAAAGAAAGAAATGTTTATTAAATGGAAAGAGGGAGGCATATCTAAAGAAGATTATAATGCAGTCTGCAGATCCTGCAGGGCACGTATCAGGTTAGCTAAAGCTGACAATGAATTAAGGCTTGCAAGAGATGTCAAAAGCAATAAAAAAGGATTTTGGGGGTATGTCAAAAGTAAAAGAAAAGTCAAAGATGCTATAGGATTTTTACAGGATGAAAATGGAGAAATGGTAAGAGAGGATGTTGAGAAGGCCGAACTTTTTAATTCCTATTTTGCATCTGTTTTCTCTCAGAAAGAAAATGTAACATCAACTGATCTTCACTGTCCTTTTAGAGGAATAGAGGAATCCAAGTTATCTGTAAACAGAAAGATTGTGAGGGAATATTTAGCTAACATAAATGAGTTCAAGTCTCCAGGTCCAGATGAATTACACCCCAGAGTACTGAAGGAGATCATAGAAGAAATTTTAGAACCACTCTCCATAATCTTTGAAAATTCTTGGAGAACAGGAGAAGTCCCAGAAGACTGGAGAAGAGCAAATGTTGTTCCTATCTTCAAAAAGGGGAAGAAGGTGGACCCAGGGAACTATAGGCCGGTGAGTCTGACTTCTATACCAGGAAAGATCTTTGAACAAATTATTAAACAACATGTATGTAAGTACATGGATAAGAATGAAGTGATTAACCAGAGTCAGCATGGGTTTGTAACTAACAAGTCATGTCATACTAACTTAATTTCCTTCTATGACAGAATCACTGACTGGGTGGATCAGGGAAATGCTGTAGATATAGTATATCTTGACTTCAGCAAAGCATTTGACAAAGTATCTCACACCATCCTTATTGAAAAAATGACCAAGTATGCAATGGACCAGGCAACTGTTAGGTGGATTCATAACTGGCTTAGTGATCGGACTCAAAGGGTGGTTGTAAATGGCTTCACATCCAGCTGGATGAATGTCTCAAGTGGGGTACCACAGGGCTCCGTCCTGGGACCTGTATTGTTCAACATCTTTATCAATGATTTAGATGAAGGAATTGAGGGTAAACTGATTAAATTTGCTGATGACACAAAGCTAGGAGGGATAGCTAATACTAGAGAAGAGAGAGAGAGGATTCAAAAAGACCTAAATAAACTGGAGCAGTGGGCAGCAACCAACAGAATGGTTTTTAACAGGGAAAAATGCAAAGTACTACATCTGGGCAATAAAAATGAAAAAAGCATATACAGAATGGGAGGAATAGAGCTAAGCAACAGTACATGTGAAAAAGACTTAGGTATACTAATAGATCATAGACTGAACATGAGTCAACAGTGTGATGCAGCAGCAAAAAAGGCAAATACAATTCTGGGATGTATTAACAGAAGCATACAGTCTAGATCACGTGAAGTCATTATCGGTCTTTACTCCTCTTTGGTCAGACCTCATCTGGAATACTGTGTACAGTTTTGGGCACCACATTTTAAAAAAGACATAGACAAACTGGAGCAAGTTCAGAGAAGAGCGACCAGAATGGTGACTGGTCTGCAAACCATGTCCTATGAGGAACGGTTGCAGGATTTGGGAATGTTTAGCTTGCAAAAAAGAAGACTGAGAGGAGACTTAATAGCTGTCTACAAATATGTCAAGGGCTGTCACATTGTAGAAGGATCATCTTTATTCTCATTTGCACAAGGAAAGACTAGAAGCAATGGGATGAAACTAAATGGGAGGAGACACAGATTAGATATTAGAAAAAACTTTTTGACAGTTAGGGTGATTAATGAGTGGAACAGGCTGCCACGAGAGGTGGTGAGTTCCCCTTCAATGGACGTCTTCAAACAGAGGCTGGACAGACATCTGTCTGAGATGATTTAGTGAATCCTGCTTTGAGCAGGGGGTTGGACCAGATGACCCAGGAGGTCCCTTCCAACTCTACCATTCTATGATTCTATGATTCTATGATTCTATGACCATTGCCTCTACATAAAAAACACACTGTACAAAGACCATCTGACTTCTCACATTTCCAGCACCGTCCCCATCTATTCCCACCCTGCACAACCTCCCCATGCTGCCTGCTCTTCCGACATGGAATAGGAACCTCAATACTTCAAAAATTATGTCATTACTATGATTACCCTCCACCAATTAATGCTACAAAGACTGTGTGCCAGATAGAGGGGACCTATAAAAATAATAGTGTCCCATAGAAAGTAGTAAAGACCCCACTGTGCTGCCTAGCAAGTAATAATGCCAGATATGCTCTTATGAAAGTTTCAATATCTGAAGTGTTCCCTCCAAGCAACAAATACCGTTGAGTATCCCCTTTAAGTAATAATGCCCCCTTAAATCCACAATCAAACTACACCCAACTACAAAGTTCTTCTTCAAGTCTATGGACGATGATTTCTGGGAGGTGAAAGAAGAAATTTCTGATGATGCACCCATTTAAAATAAATAATGTCCTTAGTGCCCCCATAGCACCCTGTATATTGTATGATAGTCCAACAGCTCACTACACACTGTATGATGGTCCCCACAGCTCCCTATGCACTGTATGATGGTCCCCACAGCTCCCTACGCACTGTATGATGGTCCCCACAGCTCCGTATGCACTGCATAATGGTCCCCACAGCTCCGTATGCACTGCATAATGGTCCCCACAGCTCCCTATGCCCTGTATGATGGTACCCACAGTTCCATATGCACTGTATCATGGTCCCCACAGCTCCCTATACCCTGTATGATGGTCCCCACAGCTCCGTATGCACTGCATAATGGTCCCCACAGCTCCCTATGCCCTGTATGATGGTACCCACAGTTCCATATGCACTGTATCATGGTCCCCACAGCTCCCTACGCTCTGTATGATGGTCCCCACAGCTCCCTATGCACTGTATGATGGTCCCCACAGCTCCCTATGCACTGTATGATGGTACCCACAGCTCCATATGCACTGGTATCATGGTCCCCACAACTCCCTACGCTCTGTATGATGGTCCCCACAGCTCCCTATACACTGTATGATGGTCCCCACAGCTCCCTAGACACTGTATGATGGTCCCCACAGCTCCTTAGACACTGTACGATGGTCCCCACAGCTCCCTAGACACTGTATGATGATCCCCACAGCTCCCCCATGCACTGTATGATGGTCCCCACAGCTCCCTATGCATTGCATAATGGTCCCCACAGCTCTCTATGCTCTGTATGAGGGTCCCCACAGCTCCCTATGCTCTGTATGATGGAACCCACAGCTCCCTATGCACTGTATGATGGTCCCCACAGCTATCTAAGCTCTGTATTATGGAACCCACAGCTCCCTATGCACTGTATGATGGTCCCCACAGCTATCTACGCTCTGTATGATGGTCCCCACAGCTCACTATGCACTGTATGATGGTCCCCACAGCTCCTTGCTCCTTAGATACTGTATGATGGTCCTCATACTTCCCTATACACTGTATGATGGTCCCCACAGCTCCCTACACACTGTATGATGGTCCCCACAGCTCCTTAGATACTGTATGAGTGTCCCCACAGCTCCCTAGACACTGTATGATGGTCCCCACAGCTCCCTATGCTCTGTATGATGGTCCCCACAGCTCCCTATGCTCTGTATGATGGTCCCCACAGTGCCCTATGCACTGTATGATGGTCTTCACAGCTCCCTATGCATTGTATGATGGTCTCCACAGCTCCCTATGCATTGTATGATTGTCCTCATAGCTCTCTACGCACTGTATGATGGTCCCCGCAGCTCCTCATGCACTGAATGATGGTCCCCATGGCTCCTTATACACTGTATGATGGTCTTCACAGCTCCCTATGCATTGTATGATGGTCTCCACAGCTCCCTATGCACTGTATGATGGTCCCCACAGCTATCTACGCTCTGTATGATGGTCCCCACAGCTCACTATGCACTGTATGATGGTCCCCACAGCTCCTTGCTCCTTAGATACTGTATGATGGTCCTCATACTTCCCTATACACTGTATGATGGTCCCCACAGCTCCCTACACACTGTATGATGGTCCCCACAGCTCCTTAGATACTGTATGAGTGTCCCCACAGCTCCCTAGACACTGTATGATGGTCCCCACAGCTCCCTATGCTCTGTATGATGGTCCCCACAGCTCCCTATGCTCTGTATGATGGTCCCCACAGTGCCCTATGCACTGTATGATGGTCTTCACAGCTCCTTATGCATTGTATGATGGTCTCCACAGCTCCCTATGCATTGTATGATTGTCCTCATAGCTCTCTACGCACTGTATGATGGTCCCCGCAGCTCCTCATGCACTGAATGATGGTCCCCATGGCTCCTTATACACTGTATGATGGTCCCCATGGCTCCTTATGTACTGTATGATGGTCCCCGCAGCTCCCTACGCTCGGTATGATGGTCCCCACATCTCCCTATGCACTGTATGATGGTCCCCACAGCTCCTCAGGCACTGTATGACGGTTTCCACAGCTCCCTATGCATTTTCTGATGGTCCCCACAGCTCTCTACGCATTGTATGATGGTCCCTGCAGCTCCTTATGCACTGTATGATGGTCCTCACGGCTCCTTATACACTGTATGATGGTCCCCACGGCTCCTTATACACTGTATGATGGTCCCCACGGCTCCTTATACACTGTATGATGGTCCCCACGGCTCCTTAAGTACTGTATGATACTCCCCACAGCTCCCTACGCTCTGTATGATGGTCCCCACAACTCCCTATGCACTGCATAATGGTCCCCACAGCTCCATATGCACTGCATAATGGTCCCCACAGCTGCCTACGCACTGCATAATGGTCCCCACAGCTCCCTATGCACTGCATAATGGTCCCCACAGCTCCCTATGCACTGCATAATGGTCCCCACAGCTCCCTTTGCCCTGTATAAAGGTCCCCACATCTCCCTATGCACTGCATAATGGTCCCCACGCTCCCTATGCACTGCATAATGGTCCCCAAAGCTCCCTATGCACTGTATGATGGTCTCCACAGCTCCCTATGCACTGTATGATGGTCCCCACAGCTCCCTATGCATTGTCTGATGGTCCCCACAGCTCCCTATGCACTGTATGATGGTCTCTATAACTCCTTATAACTGGCATGATTGTCCCTACAACTACCTATATCCTGTATAATGGCCCTCACAGCCCCATATATACAGTACTGTATGATGGCCCCCGCAGCCCAATATATACTGTATGATGGCCCCCATACCCACTTGTACACTATATTATGGCCCTTACAGCTCCCTTTATACTGTATGATGGCCCCACGGCCCCTTATAAACTGTATTCTGGCACCCACTCCCCATTTTATATAATATGATGGCCCCACTGCCCCTTATATATAGCATGATGACTCTCATAGCCCCTTATAGTATGATGACACTCACACCCCTTATATATACAGGTGCATCTCACTAAATTAGAATATCATTAAAAAGTTTATTTATTTTAGTTCTTCAATGGTGAAAATGAAACTCATATATTCTATAAAGTCATTACAATCAAAGTGATCTATTTCAAGTGTTTATTTCTGTTAATGTTGATGATTATGGCCAGGGGCGCACATAGAAATCATGAGGCCCCATAGCAGAAGCTCTAATTGGACCCCCCCCACCAAAAAAATAAATGAATATTTGTCTGTGTCACAGAAGAGCCGATCTCACAACTTTCCAGCCTTTACTTCGCTTTTCTAATGTTCCTCCTACTGAAGTCCTAGATCCCTCTTTCATTGCCCCCATGAAGTATGATGCCAATAAAAGTGCCCCCCAAACACAGTATGATACCCCATGGTGCATTCCTCCACATTAGCCTCTACATGAACAGTATAATGACCTTATTGTACCCCACTTCAACTCCCAAGGCAAAGTATGGTGACCCTAACACTGTATGATTCCCCCAACTGTGACTCCCACACAGCCCTCCATACAGTATAATGGGCCTACATACAGTATAATGGCCCACACTAGCCCTCCAAACAGTATAATGGCCCCACACAGCCCTCCATACAGTATAATGGGCCTACATACAGTATAATGGCCCACACTAGCCCTCCAAACAGTATGATGGACCCCACACAAACCTTCACACCGTATAATTGCTTTCATACAGTATAACGGCCCCCCACATAGCCCTCAAAATATCATAATGACCCCACATAGACTTCCATATAGTATAATATGCCACCCATAATCCTCCATATAGTATAATGCACCCTTCAAAATCCTCCATATAGTATAATGCACCCCCCATAATCCTCCATATAGTATAATGCACTCCCCATAGTCCTCCATACAGTATATTTCACACCCCAAAGGGTAAAATGCAGCCCTCATATAGTATAATGCACCACACAGTCCTGCAGTATTATGGGCACCACATACTCACTGATTTTAAAATACCATATGTTTTAAATAAGACGACCCGAGTATAAGCTGAGGCCCCTAATTTTACCACAAAAAAACTGGGAAAACGTATTGAGTTGAGTATAAGCCTAGGGTAGGAAATGCAGCAGCTACTGTAAAATGTCACCATCCTGGTATGTATAGCTCCATCATCACTAATCCTGGTATGTATGGCACCCCTCATCCCTCAATCCTGGTACATATGGTACCCCTCATCCCCCAATCCTGTTATGTGTGGCCCCCTCATCCCCCAATCCTGGTATGTATGGCTCCCTCATCACCAATCCTGGTGTGTATGGCACCCCTCATCCCCCAATCCTGGTACATATGGCACCCCTCATTCCTGAAAACCCCTTTAATCTGACTTTATAGAAAAAGTCTATATCCGGCTACTGTCCTCCCCTCATGAATCACAAAATATGCCAAGTGTGAACAACTTCTGTCCCCAAATGAGGACTTGCAGGCGATCAGTTGATAGTCGGGGATCTGGCAGTGAACACCCTCAAGCCACACCACTGCTATGTAGCACGTGAGCCTCGGGGGAGCGAGGAGGATAGGTGAGTATTGGGGGGTGGGAGGTTGCGGCGGCGGAGGAGCGGGCACACTCAGTAGCGGCTGCTGTAGCTACCACGTGTGCCCGCTGCTAAAGGGACATGAATATTACCTCTTCTCCACTTCCATGGGCGTGGAGAAGAGGGAATATTCATTCTCTTTAGTAGCGGGCACGGAGAAGCGCTGAGCCGTGGCTCCTGCTTACAGTGCCTGCTACTAAAGAGAATGCATATTCACGCTTGTCAATGCTCATAGTCCCGGCGTGGAGAGGAGTGAATATGCCAACAGGTGAACGGCTCAGCGCTCCTCCGTGCCCGCTACTAAAGAGAATGAATATTCCCTCTTCTCCACGCCCATGGAAGTGGAGAAGAGGTAATATTCATGTCCCTTTAGCAGCGGGCACACGTGGTAGCTACAGCAGCCGCTACTGAGTGTGCCTGCTCCTCCGCCGCCGGAACCTCCCACCCCCCAATACTCACCTATCCTCCTCGCTCCCCCGAGGCTCACGGGCCCCATAGCAGTGGTGTGGCCTGCCATCATTGGCGGTACGCCACTCATTATGGCTTATAGCCAATGAAATCACAAAAGTCATTATCTCAGTAAATTAAAATACTTTATAACATCAGCTTGAAAAATGTTTTTAAAATCCGAAATGTTGGCCTACTGAAATGTGTGTTCAGTAAATGCACTCAGTACTTGGTCAGGCTCCTTTTGCATCAATTACTGCATCAATGCGGCGTGGCATGGAGGCGATCAGCCTGTGGCACTGCTGAGGTGTTATGGAAGCCCAGGTTGTTTTGATGGCAGCCTTCAGCTTGTCTGCTTTGTTGGTTTGGTGTCTCTTATCTTCCTCTTGACAATACCCCATAGATTCTCTATAATAGATTCTCTATGGGGTTAAGGTCATGTGAGTTTGCTGCCAATCAAGCACAGTGATACTGTTGTGTGTAAACCAGGTATTGGTACTTTTGGCCGTGTGGACAGGGGCCAAGTCCTGCTGGAGAATGACATTTCCATCTACAAAAAGCTTGTCAGCAGAGGGAAGCATGAAGTGCTGTAAAATTTCCTGGTAGACAGCTGCGCTGACTTTGGTGTTGATAAAACACAGTGGACCTACACCAGCAGATGACATGGCTCCCCAAACCATCAGTGATTGTGGAAACTTCACCTTAGACCTCAAGCAGCTTGGATTGTGGCCTCTCCACTCTTCCTCCAGACTCTGGGACCTTGATTTCCAAAGGAAAATTGGAACTCTGGGACCTTGTGGATGGTGTCAATGACTGCCTTCTTGGCATTTGTCAAGTCAGCAGTTTTCCCCATGATTGTGGAGCCTACTGAAACAGACTATGGGACATTTTTAAACACTTAGGAAGCCGTTGCAGGTGTTTTATGTTAATTATTCTAATTTACTGAGATAATGACTTTAGTGTTTTCATTGGCTGTAAGCCATAATCGTCAACATTAAAAGAAATAAACACTTGAAATAGATCTCTCTGTCTGTAATGACTCTATATAATATAGGAGTTTCACTTTTTGTATTGAAGAACTCAAATAAATTAACTTTTTGATGATATTCTAATTTAGTGAGATGCACCTGCATATGATGACTGTTGCCCCCAGTGGAATATGTGCGGTGTCTATTTTGGGATATTTTAGTATACCCATGATGATACTATAGACAGCCATTATACCTGGAATGGCCCCTTCCTTGCGTGCCTTGCTTTTTTTGGCTTACATGTCTAACAATCACATATGTGTTGTGTCCCTTCCCCCATCATCCTATTCTTCTATTGCTGAATAAATATGATAGATTTTATTCTCCCTGGACTCCTTTGATGGTCTTTTACCCTGCGGGGTTTTCTTTCATATATGGACTCACTGTGTGGTGGTGATGGTAGAGGACATTGTGTAGCAGGATCATTTTGGCCTTGTATAGTAGTAATTTTGGGAATATTGGTCTTTGTATAGTGTATTTTAGATTAGTAACAGTGGTATACTGTAATTATATATGTATAAATCCTCTTTTAAGTGGCAGGGAGGTTATATGGGGAAACATGTACTTTGGGGCTGGGGTCCCTGATCTCTTAGGACCCCAGCAACGCTCCTGCACTGGGGAAAAGCAGGGTCTGGAGGCCACTTTAATATCATCATTTTATGGATATGACGCCAAAGAAACTAATGAAGTGCTTTGCAAAGTGCCATAATTAAAAAAATAAAATGGCGCAATTTTACAAGACCCGTAGCGTCTCCATTTTTCGGGATCTGGGACCGGGTTTATTTTTTGCACACCGAGCTGAAGTTTTTATTGATACCATTTTGGGGTAGATCCGATGTTTTGATCGCCCGTTATTGCATTTTATTGCAATGTTGCGGCGACCAAAAAACATAATTCTGGCGTTTAGAATTTTTTTCTCGTTACGCCGTTTACCGATCGGATTAATTCTTTTTTATATTGATAGATCGGGCGATTCTGAACATGGCGATACCAAATATGTGTATGTGGGTGGTATTTTTAGAATTATATTTTGAATGGGACGAAAGGGGGGTGATTTAAACTTTTATATATTTTTTTTTTTTTTTTAATATTTTCAAAAACATTTTTTTGTACACTTTTTGCTTGCTTCTATAGTCTCATTAGGAGACTAGAAGCAGCAACTGTCCAATCACCTCTGCTACATAGAGGTGATGAGCAGATCAGCTCTATGTAGCAGAAATGCTCCTGTGCTATGAGCGCCGACCACTAGGTGGCGCTCATAGCGTCAGTACATGACAATCACTGGGGTCTGCTGCAGACCCAGAGTTGTCATGCCCACCCATCAGTGACCCGCGATTACGTGACGGGGTCACCGATGGGCGGGGTAAGTGATGCGCTTCCGGCGCAGCGCTGTTAAATGCCGCTGTCAGAGATTGACAGCGGCATTTAACATGTTAACAGCCGCGGGTGGATTGCGATTCCACCCGCGGCTGTTGGGGGCACATGTCAGCTGTATAAATCAGCCGACATGTGCCCGGTTCAGTGGGGGCTCAGCGCCGGAGCCCTCACTGAACCGGGGGTGATAGCCTAGTGCGTACTATTACGCCCCATGCTTTAAAGGGGTTAAATGGAGTATAATATTTGACAGTTCCCAAAAATTTCAGGATGTTTACGGCAGTAATATGGGATCACGTCTGATGACCACGGTTTTAGGCACTGGCCTTGTAGTGTGGTATTGGTCTGCGACCAAGTGTGAATAGGTTCAAGAAAACACAGCTGGCAGACTTTAAATGGAGAGTAGTATTTGGCACGCTCCACAAAATGTCACGGTTATTAGGTAAGGTGTGTATAGGAAAATGTTATTTAAGGAAATAAAATGTACATTTTATTGGGGATTCCACCACAGTCAGTGATTTTAGTCCAGTGTTTTCCTGTAACTCACATAGCAGTAGAAGACAGACAGAAACACAATACACAAATCCCCTGCAGTAAAATAAACCGCAATAGTGCATGAAAATAACAAAGGGGACTTAGTTAACAGAATTGTGATCAAAATAATGTGAAAGCCATCGGTAAAGTTTTAAATATTAGAGTTAGGACTGTCCCATAAGGGTCGCCGTGACGACACGGGATGGCTTTCGCATTATTTCAATCAAAATTATGTTAACTAAGTACGCTTTATTATTTACATGCACTATTGCGATTTATTTATTTATTGCAGGGTGTTTGTGTATTGTATTTCTGTCTTCGTTTTTTTTCTGGCTAGTGGCCATGTGTGAACATGCTCTTACATGCTGCATGCACGACAATTAAAATTCCAGTTCAGGTCTCGAGTGTTTTTCATATAGCAGTAGATTATATGGATTAAAATAAAGGTTCATTTAAATAGCTGTCATGAATTATAACATGGGGCTGTGGGATATTTGCAGTCTGTGACTTTTTTGTTTAGTAATTTATTTCCTGAAGTGTAAACTTGATACATAAAACAGCAGTGTCCGTTATGATGACATCACAAAGCACATGACAGCACCGAGAACATGACATCATAGACCTCACATGACATCATAACTGCTACAGAATGTACAAAGTTCTATTCCTGAGCCATCTTGTGTCACAGCTTGAAGAGGACCAGTCCAGGTAAGTAGCTCATCACTGAACGCTGGGGATCGGGTCACATCGGAAAGGGAGGAGGACTGGCTGCACAGCATTGTGTCACAGCACAAACAGCAGAGTAGGATCAGGAAGAGATCTGCAGTGTGTGCTGTATGGACTGTGTCCTCATCCCCATGATATTTCCAGATGATTATTAGCTGCATTGTTTTCTTTCTTCCTGACCTTCCTCAAGGCTGTTCTGAGATCTGTGGAGTAACTATCATACGTTCGGCAATTATCAAGTGAGTAGACTTTTTGGGATTCAGCAAGAAGGTAGGTGTGTGTGCATGTGACTGTGTGTGTAGGCACAGCATTGAAGGTTTGTGTGACCCCAGATCTAAAGGGAAGTGTGTCTGTGACGCCAGCACTAAAAGGATGTGTGTCTGTGACCCCACCAATAAAGGGATGTGTGTCTCTGACCCCACCAATAAAGGGATGTGTGCCTATGACCCCACCAATAAAGGGGTGGCTGTGTGATGGTTTGTGTGTCCCTGCACTAATGGGGTGTGTGTTTGTGTCCTCAACACTGCAGCACTGAAGGGGTGTGTGCACGTGTGTTTGGCACATGTGTACATGTCCCTGAAATGCAGCACTGAAGGGATGTGTGTGTGGCCCCAGCACTGAAGGTGTGTGACTGTGTCTGTTTGTGTGACCTCAGCACCAAAGGGATGTGAGTCTGTGACCCCAGCAATAAAGATGTGTGTCTCTATGGCCCCATCAATAACGGGGAGGCTGTGTGATGGTTTGCGTGTCCCTGCACTAATGGGGTGTGTGCTTGTTTCCTCAACACTGCAGCACTGAAGGGGTGTGTGCACGTGTGTTTGGCACACGTGTACATCTCCCCTGAAATGCAGCACTGAAGGGCTGTGTGTGTGGCCCCAGCACTGAAGGTGTGTGTCTGTGTCTGTTTGTGTGACCTCAGCACCAAAGGGATGTGTGTCTGTGACCCCAGCAATGAAGGGCTGTGTCTCTATGGCCCCATTAATAAAGGGGTGGCTGTGTGATGGTTTGTGTGTCCCTGCACTAATGGGGTGTGTGTTTGTGTCCTCAACACTGCAGCACTGAAAGGGAGTGTGCACGTGTGTTTGGCACACATGTACATGTCTCCAGAAATGTAGCACTGAAGGGCTGTGTGTGTGGCCCCAGCACTGAAGGTGAGTGTCTGTGTCTGTTTGTGTGACCTCAGCACCAAAGGGATGTGTGTCTGTGACCCCAGAAATGAAGGGGTGTCTCTGTGACCCCATCAATAAAGGGGTGCATGTGTGATGGTTTGTGTGTCCCTGCACTAATGGGGTGTGTGCTTGTTTTCTCAACACCGCAGCACTAAAGGGGTGTGTGCACGTGTGTTTGGCACATGTGTACATCTCCCCTGAAATGCAGCACTGAAGGGCTGTGTGTGTGGCCCAGCACTGAAGGTGTGTGTCTGTGTCTGTTTGACCTCAGCACTAAAGGGATGTGTGTCTGTGACCCCAGCAATAAAGATGTGCGTCTCTAGGGCCCCATCAATAACGGGGAGGCTGTGTGATGGTTTGCGTGTCCCTGCACTAATGGGGTGTGTGCTTGTTTCCTCAACACTGCAACACTGAAGGGGTGTGTGCAAGTGTGTTTGGCACACGTGTACATCTCCCCTGAAATGCAGCACTGAAGGGCTGTGTGTGTGGCTCCAGCACTGAAGGTGTGTGTCTGTGTCTGTTTGTGTGACCTCAGCACCAAAGGGATGTGTGTCTGTGACCCCAGCAATGAAGGGCTGTGTCTCTATGGCCCCATTAATAAAGGGGTGGCTGTGTGATGGTTTGTGTGTCCCTGCACTAATGGGGTGTGTGTTTGTGTCCTCAACACTGCAGCACTTAAGGGGAGTGTGCACGTGTGTTTGGCACACATGTACATGTCTCCAGAAATGTAGCACTGAAGGGCTGTGTGTGTGGCCCCAGCACTGAAGGTGTGTGTCTGTGTCTGTTTGTGTGACCTCAGCACCAAAGGGATGTGTGTCTGTGACGCCAGAAATGAAGGGGTGTCTCTGTGACCCCATCAATAAAGGGGTGCATGTGTGATGGTTTGTGTGTCCCTGCACTAATGGGGTGTGTGTTTGTGTCCTCAACACTGCAACACTGAAGGGGTGTGTGCAAGTGTGTTTGGCACACGTGTACATGTCCCCTGAAATGCAGCACTGAAGGGCTGTGTGGGTGGCCCAAGCACTGAAGGTGTGTGTCTGTCTGTGTGACCTCAGCACCAAAGGGATGTGTGTGTGTGACCCCAGCAATGAAGGGGTTGTGTCTCTATGGCCCCATCAATAAAGGGGTGGCTGTGTGATGGTTTGTGTGTCCCTGCACTAATGGGGTGTTTGTTTGTGTCCTCAACACTGCAGCACTGAAGGGGTGTGTGCACGTGTGTTTGGCACATGTGTACATGTCCCCTGAAATGCAGCACTGAAGGGCTGTGTGTGTGGCCCAGCACTGAAGGTGTGTGTCTGTGTCTGTTTGTTTGACCTCAGCACTAAAGGGATGTGTGTCTGTGACCCCAGCAATAAAGATGTGCGTCTCTATGGCCCCATCAATAAAGGGGTGCATGTGTGATGGTTTGTGTGTCCCTGCACTAATGGGGTGCGTGTTTGTGTCCTCAACACCGCAGCACTAAAGGGGTGTGTGCACGTGTGTTTGGCACACGTGTACATATCCTCTGAAATGCAGCACTGAAGGACTGTGTGTGTGTGGCCCCAGCACTGAAGGTGTGTGTCTGTTTGTGTGACCTCAGCACCAAAGGGATGTGTGTCTGTGACCCCAGCAATAAAGATGCGTGTCTCTATGGTCCCATCAATAACGGGGTGGCTGTGTGATGGTTTGTGTGTACCTGCACTAATGGGGTGTGTGCTTGTTTCCTCATCATTGCAACAAGGGGTGTGTGCACGTGTGTTTGGCACACGTGCACATGTTACCTGAAATGCAGCACTGAAGGGCTGTGTGTGTGGCCCCAGCACTGAAGGTGTGTGTCTGTGTCTGTTTGTGTGACCTCAACACCAAAGGGATGTGTGTCTGTGACCCCAGAAATGAAGGGGTGTCTCTGTGACCCCATCAATAAAGGGGTGCATGTGTGATGGTTTGTGTGTCCCTGCACTAATGGGGTGTGTGTTTGTGTCCTCAACACTGCAGCACTGAAAGGGAGTGTGCACGTGTGTTTGGCACACATGTACATGTCTCCAGAAATGTAGCACTGAAGGGCTGTGTGTGTGGCCCCAGCACTGATGGTGTGTGTCTGTTTGTGTGACCTCAGCACCAAAGGGATGTGTGTCTGTGACCCCAGCAATAAAGATGTGTGTCTCTATGGCCCCATCAATAACGGGGAGGCTGTGTGATGGTTTGCGTGTCCCTGCACTAATGAGGTGTGTGCTTGTTTCCTCAACACTGCAGCACTAAACGGGTGTGTGCACGTGTGCTTGGCACACGTGTACATATCCCCTGAAATGCAGCACTGAAGGACTGTGTGGGTGGCCCCAGCACTGAAGGTGTGTGTCTGTTTGTGTGACCTCCGCACCAAAGGGATGTGTGTCTGTGACCCCAGCAATGGAGGGGTTGTGTCTCTATGGCCCCATCAATAAAGGGGTGGCTGTGTGATGGTTTGTGTGTCCCTGCACTAATGGGGTGTGTGTTTGTGTCCTCAGCACTGCAGCACTGAAGGGGTGTGTGCACGTGTGTTTGGCACACATGTACATGTCTCCAGAAATGCAGCACTTAAGGGCTGTGTGTGTGGCCCCAGCACGGAAAGTGTGTGTCTGTGTCTGTTTGTGTGACCTCAGCACCAAAGGGATGTGTGTCTGTGACCCCAGCAATAAAGATGTGTGTCTCTATGGCCCCATCAATAACGGGGTGGCTGTGTGATGGTTTGTGTGTCCCTGCACTAATGGGGTGTGTGCTTGTTTCCTCAACACCGCAGCACTAAAGGGGTGTGTGAACGTGTGTTTGGCACACGTGTACATGTCCCCTGAAATGCAGCACTGAAGGGCTGTGTGTGTGGCCCCAGCACTGAAGGTGTGTGTCTGTGTCTGTTTGTGTGACCTCAGCACCAAAGGGATGTGTGTCTGTGACCCCAGCAATGAAGGGCTGTGTCTCTATGGCCCCATTAATAAAGGGGTGGCTGTGTGATGGTTTGTGTGTCCCTGCACTAATGGGGTGTGTGTTTGTGTCCTCAACACTGCAGCACTGAAGGGGAGTGTGCACGTGTGTTTGGCACACATGTACATGTCTCCAGAAATGTAACACTGAAGGGCTGTGTGTGTGGCCCCAGCACTGAAGGTGTGTGTTTGTGTCTGTTTGTGTGACCTCAGCACCAAAGGGATGTGTGTCTGTGACCCCAGAAATGAAGGGGTGTCTCTGTGACCCCATCAATAAAGGGGTGGATGTGTGATGGTTTGTGTGTCCCTGCACTAATGGGGTGTGTGTTTGTGTCCTCAACACTGCAGCACTGAAGGGGTGTGTGCACGTGTGTTTGGCACATGTGTACATGTTACCTGAAATGCAGCACTGAAGGGCTGTGCATGTGGCCCCAGCACTGAAGGTGTGTGTCTGTGTCTGTTTGTGTGACCTCAGCACCAAAGGGATGTGTGTCTGTGACCCCAGCAATAAAGATGTGTGTCTCTATAGCCCCATCAATAACGGGGAGGCTGTGTGATGGTTTGCGTGTCCTGCACTAAGGAGGTGTGTGCTTGTTTCCTCAACACCGCAGCACTAAAGGGGTGTGTGCACGTGTGTTTGGCACACGTGTACATCTCCCCTGAAATGCAACACTGAAGGACTGTGTGGGTGGCCCCAGCACTGAAGGTGTGTGTCTGTTTGTGTGACCTTAGCACCAAAGGGATGTGTGTCTGTGACCCCAGCAATAAAGATGTGTGTCTCTATGGCCCCATCAATAACGGGGTGGCTGTGCGATGGTTTGTGTGTCCCTGCACTAATGGGGTGTGTGCTTGTTTCCTCATCACTGCAACACTGAAGGGGTGTGTGCACGTGTGTTTGGCACACGTGTACATGTTCCCTGAAATGCAGCACTGAAGGGCTGTGTGTGTGGCCCCAGCACTGAAGGTGTGTGTCTGTGTCTGTTTGTGTGACCTCAGCACCAAAGGGATGTGTGTCTGTGACCCCAGCAATGAAGGGCTGTGTCTCTATGGCCCCATTAATAAAGGGGTGGCTGTGTGATGGTTTGTGTGTCCCTGCACTAATGGGGTGTGTGTTTGTGTCCTCAACACTGCAGCACTGAAGGGGAGTGTGCACATGTGTTTGGCACAGATGTACATGTCTCCAGAAATGTAGCACTGAAGGGCTGTGTGTGTGGCCCCAGCACTGAAGGTGTGTGTCTGTGTCTGTTTGTGTGACCTCAGCACCAAAGGGATGTGTGTCTGTGACCCCAGAAATGAAGGGGTGTCTCTGTGACCCCATCAATAAAGGGGTGCATGTGTAATGGTTTGTGTGTCCCTGCACTAATGGGGTGTGTGTTTGTGTCCTCAACACTGCAACACTGAAGGGGTGTGTGCACGTTTGTTTGGCACACGTGTACATCTCCCCTGAAATGCAGCACTGAAGGGCTGTGTGTGTGGCTCCAGCACTGAAGGTGTGTGTCTGTGTCTGTTTGTGTGACCTCAGCACCAGACGGATGTGTGTCTGTGACCCCAGCAATGAAGGGCTGTGTCTCTATGGCCCCATTAATAAAGGGGTGGCTGTGTGATGGTTTGTGTGTCCCTGCACTAATGGGGTGTGTGTTTGTGTCCTCAACACTGCAGCACTGAAGGGGAGTGTGCACGTGTGTTTGGCACACATGTACATGTCTCCAGAAATGTAGCACTGAAGGGCTGTGTGTGTGGCCCCAGCACTGAAGGTGTGTGTCTGTGTCTGTTTGTGTGACCTCAGCACCAAAGGGATGTGTGTCTGTGACCCCAGAAATGAAGGGGTGTCTCTGTGACCCCATCAATAAAGGGGTGCATATGTGATGGTTTGTGTGTCCCTGCACTAATGGGGTGTGTGTTTGTGTCCTCAACACTGCAACACTGAAGGGGTGTGTGCACGTGTGTTTGGCACACGTGTACATCTCCCCTGAAATGCAGCACTGAAGGGCTGTGTGTGTGGCTCCAGCACTGAAGGTGTGTGTCTGTGTCTGTTTGTGTGACCTCAGCACCAAAGGGATGTGTGTCTGTGACCCCAGCAATGAAGGGCTGTGTCTCTATGGCCCCATTAATAAAGGGGTGGCTGTGTGATGGTTTGTGTGTCCCTGCACTAATGGGGTGTGTGTTTGTGTCCTCAACACTGCAGCACTGAAGGGGATTGTGCACGTGTGTTTGGCACACATGTACATGTCTCCAGAAATGTAGCACTGAAGGGCTGTGTGTGTGGCCCCAGCACTGAAGGTGTGTGTCTGTGTCTGTTTGTGTGATCTCAGCACCAAAGGGATGTGTGTCTGTGACCCCAGAAATGAATGGGTGTCTCTGTGACCCCATCAATAAAGGGGTGCATTTGTGATGGTTTGTGTGTCCCTGCACTAATGGGGTGCGTGTTTGTGTCCTCAACACCGCAGCACTAAAGGGGTGTGTGCACGTGTGTTTGGCACACGTGTACATATCCCCTGAAATGCAGCACTGAAGGACTGTGTGTGTGGCCCCAGCACTGAAGGTGTGTGTCTGTTTGTGTGACCTCAGCACCAAAGGGATGTGTGTCTGTGACCCCAGCAATAAAGATGTGTGTCTCTATGGCCCCATCAATAACGGGGTGGCTGTGTGATGGTTTGTGTGTCCCTGCACTAATGGGGTGTGTGCTTGTTTCCTCATCACTGCAACAAGGGGTGTGTGCACGTGTGTTTGGCACACGTGTACATGTTACCTGAAATGCAGCACTGAAGGGCTGTGTGTGTGGCCCCAGCACTGAAGGTGTGTGTCTGTGTCTGTTTGTGTGACCTCAACACCAAAGGGATGTGTGTCTGTGACCCCAGAAATGAAGGGGTGTCTCTGTGACCCCATCAATAAAGGGGTGCATGTGTGATGGTTTGTGTGTCCCTGCACTAATGGGGTGTGTGTTTGTGTCAACACTGCAGCACTGAAAGGGAGTGTGCACGTGTGTTTGGCACACATGTACATGTCTCCAGAAATGTAGCACTGAAGGGCTGTGTGTGTGGCCCCAGCACTGATGGTGTGTGTCTGTTTGTGTGACCTCAGCACCAAAGGGATGTGTGTCTGTGACCCCAGCAATAAAGATGTGTGTCTCTATGGCCCCATCAATAACGGGGAGGCTGTGTGATGGTTTGCGTGTCCCTGCACTAATGAGGTGTGTGCTTGTTTCCTCAACACCGCAGCACTAAAGGGGTGTGTGCACGTGTGTTTGGCACACGTGTACATATCCCCTGAAATGCAGCACTGAAGGACTGTGTGGGTGGCCCCAGCACTGAAGGTGTGTGTCTGTTTGTGTGACCTCCGCACCAAAGGGATGTGTGTCTGTGACCCCAGCAATGGAGGGGTTGTGTCTCTATGGCCCCATCAATAAAGGGGTGGCTGTGTGATGGTTTGTGTGTCCCTGCACTAATGGGGTGTGTGTTTGTGTCCTCAGCACTGCAGCACTGAAGGGGTGTGTGCACGTGTGTTTGGCACACATGTACATGTCTCCAGAAATGCAGCACTTAAGGGCTGTGTGTGTGGCCCCAGCACGGAAAGTGTGTGTCTGTGTCTGTTTGTGTGACCTCAGCACCAAAGGGATGTGTGTCTGTGACACCAGCAATGAAGGGGTTGTGTCTCTATGGCCCCATCAATAAAGGGGTGGCTGTGTGATGGTTTGTGTGTCCCTGCACTAATGGGGTGTGTGTTTGTGTCCTCAACACTGCAGCACTGAAGGGTTGTGTGCATGTGTGTTTGGCACACATGTACATGTCTCCAGAAATGCGGCACTTAAGGGCTGTGTGTGTGGCCCCAGAAACTGAAAGTGTGTGTCTGTGTCTGTTTGTGTGACCTCAGCACCAAAGGGATGTGTGTCTGTGACCCCAGCAATAAAGATGTGTGTCTCTATGGCCCCATCAATAACGGGGTGGCTGTGCGCTGGTTTGTGTGTCCCTGCACTAATGGGGTGTGTGCTTGTTTCCTCATCACTGCAACACTGAAGGGGTGTGTGCACGTGTGTTTGGCACACGTGTACATGTTCCCTGAAATGCAGCACTGAAGGGCTGTGTGTGTGGCCCCAGCACTGAAGGTGTGTGTCTGTGTCTGTTTGTGTGACCTCAGCACCAAAGGGATGTGTGTCTGTGACCACAGCAATGAAGGGCTGTGTCTCTATGGCCCCATTAATAAAGGGGTGGCTGTGTGATGGTTTGTGTGTCCCTGCACTAATGGGGTGTCTGTTTGTGTCCTCAACACTGCAGCACTGAAGGGGAGTGTGCACGTGTGTTTGGCACACATGTATATGTCTCCAGAAATGTAGCACTGAAGGGCTGTGTGTGTGGCCCCAGCACTGAAGGTGTGTGTTTGTGTCTGTTTGTGTGACCTCAGCACCAAAGGGATGTGTGTCTGTGACCCCAGAAATGAAGGGGTGTCTCTGTGACCCCATCAATAAAGGGGTGGATGTGTGATGGTTTGTGTGTCCCTGCACTAATGGGGTGTGTGTTTGTGTCCTCAACACTGCAGCACTGAAGGGGTGTGTGCACGTGTGTTTGGCACACGTGTACATGTTCCCTGAAATGCAGCACTGAAGGGCTGTGCATGTGGCCCCACCACTGAAGATGTGTGTTTGTGTCTGTTTGTGTGACCTCAGCACCAAAGGGATGTGTGTCTGTGACCCCAGCAATAAAGATGTGTGTCTCTATAGCCCCATCAATAACGGGGAGGCGGTGTGATGGTTTGCGTGTCCCTGCACTAAGGAGGTGTGTGCTTGTTTCCTCAACACCGCAGCACTAAAGGGGTGTGTGCACGTGTGTTTGGCACACGTGTACATGTTCCCTGAAATGCAGCACTGAAGGACTGTGTGGGTGGCCCCAGCACTGAAGGTGTGTGTCTGTTTGTGTGACCTCAGCACCAAAGGGATGTGTGTCTGTGACCCCAGCAATGAAGGGGTTGTGTCTCTATGGCCCCATCAATAAAGGGGTGGCTGTGTGATGGTTTGTGTGTCCCTGCACTAATGGGGTGTGTGTTTGTGTCCTCAACACTGCAGCACTGAAGGGGTGTGTGCACGTGTGTTTGGCACACATGTACATGTCTCCAGAAATGCGGCACTTAAGGGCTGTGTGTGTGGCCCCAGCACTGAAAGTGCGTGTCTGTGTCTGTTTGTGTGACCTCAGCACCAAAGGGATGTGTGTCTGTGACCCCAGCAATAAAGATGTGTGTCTCTATGACCCCATCAATAACGGGGTGGCTGTGCGATGGTTTGTGTGTCCCTGCACTAATGGGGTGTGTGCTTGTTTCCTCATCACTGCAACACTGAAGGGGTGTGTGCACGTGTGTTTGGCACACGTGTACATGTTCCCTGAAATTCAGCACTGAAGGGCTGTGTGTGTGGCCCAGCACTGAAGGTGTGTGTCTGTGTCTGTTTGTGTGACCTCAGCACCAAAGGGATGTGTGTCTGTGACCCCAGAAATGAATGGGTGTCTCTGTGACCCCATCAATAAAGGGGTGCATGTGTGATGGTTTGTGTGTCCCTGCACTAATGGGGTGCGTGTTTGTGTCCTCAACACCGCAGCACTAAAGGGGTGTGTGCACGTGTGTTTGGCACACGTGTACATATCCCCTGAAATGCAGCACTGAAGGACTGTGTGTGTGGCCCCAGCACTGAAGGTGTGTGTCTGTTTGTGTGACCTCAGCACCAAAGGGATGTGTGTCTGTGACCCCAGCAATAAAGATGTGTGTCTCTATGGCCCCATCAATAACGGGGTGGCTGTGTGATGGTTTGTGTGTCCCTGCACTAATGGGGTGTGTGCTTGTTTCCTCATCACTGCAACAAGGGGTGTGTGCACGTGTGTTTGGCACACGTGTACATGTTACCTGAAATGCAGCACTTAAGGGCTGTGTGTGTGGCCCCAGCACGGAAAGTGTGTGTCTGTGTCTGTTTGTGTGACATCAGCACCAAAGGGATGTGTGTCTGTGACACCAGCAATGAAGGGGTTGTGTCTCTATGGCCCCATCAATAAAGGGGTGGCTGTGTGATGGTTTGTGTGTCCCTGCACTAATGGGGTGTGTGTTTGTGTCCTCAACACTGCAGCACTGAAGGGTTGTGTGCATGTGTGTTTGGCACACATGTACATGTCTCCAGAAATGCGGCACTTAAGGGCTGTGTGTGTGGCCCCAGAAACTGAAAGTGTGTGTCTGTGTCTGTTTGTGTGACCTCAGCACCAAAGGGATGTGTGTCTGTGACCCCAGCAATAAAGATGTGTGTCTCTATGGCCCCATCAATAACGGGGTGGCTGTGCGATGGTTTGTGTGTCCCTGCACTAATGGGGTGTGTGCTTGTTTCCTCATCACTGCAACACTGAAGGGGTGTGTGCACGTGTGTTTGGCACACGTGTACATGTTCCCTGAAATGCAGCACTGAAGGGCTGTGTGTGTGGCCCCAGCACTGAAGGTGTGTGTCTGTGTCTGTTTGTGTGACCTCAGCACCAAAGGGATGTGTGTCTGTGACCCCAGCAATGAAGGGCTGTGTCTCTATGGCCCCATTAATAAAGGGGTGGCTGTGTGATGGTTTGTGTGTCCCTGCACTAATGGGGTGTGTGTTTGTGTCCTCAACACTGCAGCACTGAAGTGGAGTGTGCACGTGTGTTTGGCACACATGTATATGTCTCCAGAAATGTAGCACTGAAGGGCTGTGTGTGTGGCCCCAGCACTGAAGGTGTGTGTTTGTGTCTGTTTGTGTGACCTCAGCACCAAAGGGATGTGTGTCTGTGACCCCAGAAATTAAGGGGTGTCTCTGTGACCCCATCAATAAAGGGGTGGATGTGTGATGGTTTGTGTGTCCCTGCACTAATGGGGTGTGTGTTTGTGTCCTCAACACTGCAGCACTGAAGGGGTGTGTGCACGTGTGTTTGGCACACGTGTACATGTCCCCTGAAATGCAGCACTGAAGGGCTGTGTATGTGGCCCCAGCACTGAAGGTGTGTGTCTGTGTCTGTTTGTGTGACCTCAGCACCAAAGGGATGTGTGTCTGTGACCCCAGCAATAAAGATGTGTGTCTCTATGGCCCCATCAATAACGGGGAGGCTGTGTGATGGTTTGCGTGTCCCTGCACTAATGAGGTGTGTGCTTGTTTCCTCAACACCGCAGCACTAAAGGGGTGTGTGCACGTGTGTTTGGCACACGTGTACATGTCCCCTGAAATGCAGCACTGAAGGACTGTGTGGGTGGCCCCAGCACTGAAGGTGTGTGTCTGTTTGTGTGACCTCAGCACCAAAGGGATGTGTGTCTGTGACCCCAGCAATGAAGGGGTTGTGTCTCTATGGCCCCATCAATAAAGGGGTGACTGTGTGATGGTTTGTGTGTCCCTGCACTAATGGGGTGTGTGTTTGTGTCCTCAACACTGCAGCACTGAAGGGGTGTGTGCACGTGTGTTTGGCACACATGTACATGTCTCCAGAAATGCAGCACTGAAGGTCTGTGTGTGTGGCCCCAGCACTGAAGGTGTGTGTCTGTTTGTGTGACCTCAGCACCAAAGGGATGTGTGTCTGTGACCCCAGCAATAAAGATGTGTGTCTCTATGGCCCCACCAATAACGGGGTGGCTGTGTGATGGTTTATGTGTCCCTGCACTAATGGGGTGTGTGCTTGTTTCCTCATCACTGCAACACTGAAGGGGTGTGTGCACGTGTGTTTGGCACACGTGTACATGTTCCCTGAAATGCAGCACTGAAGGGCTGTGTGTGTGGCCCCAGCACTGAAGGTGTGTGTCTGTGTCTGTTTGTGTGACCTCAGCACCAAAGGGATGTGTGTCTGTGACCCCAGCAATGAAGGGCTGTGTCTCTATGGCCCCATTAATAAAGGGGTGGCTGTGTGATGGTTTGTGTGTCCCTGCACTAATGGGGTGTGTATTGTGTCCTCAACACTGCAGCACTGAAGGGTTGTGTGCACGTGTGTTTGGCACACATGTACATGTCTCCAGAAATGCAGCACTGAAGGGCTGTGTGTGTGGCCCCAGCACGGAAGGTGTGTGTCTGTGTCTGTTTGTGTGACCTCAGCACCAAAGGGATGTGTGTCTGTGAACCCAGCAATGAAGGGGTGTGTCTCTATGGCCCCATCAATAAAGGGGTGGCTGTGTGATGGTTTGTGTGTCCCTGCTCTAATGGGGAGTGTGTTTCTGTCTTCAACACTGCAGCACTGAAGGTGTGTGTGCACGTGTGTTTGGCACATGTGTACATGTCCCCTGAAATGCAGCACTGAAGGGCTGTGTGTGTGGCTCCAGCACTGAAGGTGTGTGTTGGTGTCTGTTTGTGTGACCTCAGTACCAAAGGGATGTGTGTCTGTGACCCCAGCACTGAAGGGGTGTGTATCTGTGACCCCTTCAATAAAGGGGTGGCTGTGTGATGGTTTGTGTGTCCCTGGACTAACGGTCTGTGTGTTTGTGTACTGAGCACTGCAGCACTGAAGGGGTGTGTGCACGTGTGTTTATTGTATGTGTATAGAGGTGAGTGTGTATTTCTGTCTGTGTGTTTGTGTGTGTATGTATGTGTGTGTTGAAGTGAGTGTGTATGTGTGTGAATGTTCATGTATGTATTAAAGGTAACCCATCACTTCATTTCAGGCCCCTAAACCACCACCATTGTGAAATACCACTGTGTAATGAGTTTATAAAGATGCCCCTGTATAAATCATTAATTTCTGCATTGTGTAGACAATGAGCTTATAATGAACCAACAGTTTATACAAGGACATATTTATTATTCTGTTGGTGCCTTGGTGGTGATTTCATTCCCAGTCCCCTTAAAGGGTTATTTGGGACTTAAGAATTGATGACCTATCTGTAAGATAGCTCATCAGTATGAGATCGGAGGGTCTGACACCTGGCGCCCCCACGATCAGCTGAAATCTGCTCCGGCAGGTGCCAGACACATGATAAGCATACTTGATAGGACGCTGCTTCTGGTCTATAGGACGCACACAATACTGAGCAAGAATTTTTGTTGTTAAAAAGTGCGTCATATAGTCTAGAAAATACAGTTAATGACGGTCACTCTTTAACTAAGAAATGCATCTTAACTTATGAAGGACTATATCCGTCATAATTCTGCTCCCCGCATTTCTTGCAGGCTCACACGCCGAGTCTGCATCTTTCTCGGCAGATGATGGCTGTGTTATTCAGCAATCATATGCCTCTAACAGTCGCAGGTTGAGCGGAGCTCTGCCCACGACACTTAGCCTATTAAATCTTGCTATCAGTGTGTGACAGCGGCATTTAATGTGCGCCAGCAGGGGGTGCACCATTCCATCTCTTCATTGGCGCACACGTGACTTGATCACTGAAGATCCCTGTGTCTGTCATCACTGGATTCCTGTGACAGCCAGCCTGTTGCTAGTGTTCATAGGAGACTGTGATTTCTGCTATATATAGCAATGCTGTATATAGCACAAGCAATCAGATGATCGCAGGTTCAAGCCCCCTAAAGAGACGAAGAAATACAGTGAAAAGTAAAAAAAAATGAAAAAAGTATAAAAGTTCAAATCATCCCAGTTTTCCCCCCATTAAAAATTAAGAAATATAAAACATTTAAACAATACACATATTTGGTATCGCTGCGTTTGTAAAAGTCAGATCCATCAAAATCTAAAATAAATTAATCCATTTAGTAAACGGCGTAACTAGAACATTACATAAAATGCCAGAATTACAGATTTACAGTCGTTGCAACAAGAAAAAAATATATAATAACAGACAATCAAAACATTGATCTTTAGTCACAGGCTTCAAGGGTGACATCATGACTGCAGCTCTGCAGCCAATCACTTGGCTCAGTGGGCCACGCTGACAGAGCTTCTAAGCTCAGTGATTGGCTGCAGCAATGATGTGTGCTGAAGTTGAGCCATCACCCCTGCAGCCTGTCACAATAGAGCACAGGAAGCGCTGAAGATCCAGAGCTGGAGCAGCAGGAGAAAGTAAAGCTCTGTGTGTTTTCTCTACCACTGGGAACCTCCTATATATTACATAAAAACATTCCTGAAAACCCCTTTAATCTGACTTTATAGAAAAAGTCTATATCCGGCTACTGTCCCCCCCTAATGAATCACAAAATATGCCAAGTGTGAACAACTCCTGCCCCCAAATGAGGACTTGCAGGCGATCAGTTGATAGTCGGGGGTCTGGCAGTGAACCCCCTCAGCAATCAGCTGTGTTTTGCTGGACGTAGCGGCCTCTCCAGGACACATGTGGTATTACATGGAGCTCTTTCAGAATAATATGTAATATGTAATACATGATATCTTGAAGTCTTCCAGAAGAAGATATTGGCAGACAGGTAATGACTTATTACCTACCAGCCATTGTCTCCTTTATCACTCGCTAGTTCTTATACACATTTCGATGATTTCACATCTTCGTTGGAAGCCGTACTAGGAACCTCCATCGCAGATTTTATCATACAGGACGAGTTCTCGCTATTTGGTCATTGTTCACATGACGTAAGCCTATGCTATACACAGCAATATGCAGCAGGATACACGAGATCCAGGGAAACATCCGATCGCCAGAAATGGGGTCAGGAAGGAATTTTTTTCCCCCCTGAATCAGAATTCTTTTGGGGGGGTTTCTTTGCCTTCTTCTGGATCTCTGGGTCCCAATGACTCTCAGGTGGTCCCCAATGACCGCAGCTCGTTTTGTGGTCTCCACCGGGGCCAATCTGAGAGTGACTGTGACCATAGTTTAATTTCTTAAAGGACCAGTAATATTTTCATTACAATGTTGCTTATTGCTATTTCAATAAAAAATTTTATTTTATATATATATATTGTTTTGTGTGTTTTTTTTCCTGGATTTCACCTTACACAGTGAGAATGATAAGAGTAATCACAAAATATGGGGGCTCCATACACAGAGAGAACTCTGGTACCAAATTCCATGACAATTGTTCTGGGGTTCAGTCTGTGATGGAGCAGTAACATTGTATCCAGGACGTCGTACACACCATGCTACAGAAAGAAGACTGAAGAGCGGGACGCAGCTGCAGAATACAGGAGACACAGGGTCTTGTGTAAGAGTAAAAAACAGGAAAGATGTTCAACAAGTGGCCGGGGGGCTCCAGGACCAGACCAGGAGGGAGGCCTCAGTCATCAGTGGCCAATATTCGCATGAAGTGGCCACATTTACCAACCGCTCTGCAGCCACTCGTTTACCTTTGTCCAACACCTCCGTCGGTCCTTGCAGTTATTAGGCCACCACTGAAATGCTTTTCTGACTACACACAGACACGTACATAGAAACCGTGCATGCCGCCATCACCGGACACAACCAGAGTCCTGGTCCAGACCAGTGGCCTTTCCAATTCAAGTCTACTTGGGTTTAACCAAGGGTCCTGTCTCTAAGAGAACCATGTGCTTGCCACTTGGAACAGCAGTAATACAGTAACACCTGGTTAATATTCTTCGGGCACAGAGATGCACAGACAGTGAACCCTCTTAAAAAGAAGAATTGGACTGACATTCCCTAAGCAATAAGTACCCACACAATCGGAGGGACAGATTGCTAGCCCTTGCTGCACCATGGTGTATGCCCAGTGGTGGCCACTCTTAGTCTAAGTTGGCTCTTCAGATTGCATGGTGATAAAGAACCTGAGAGTCATATACCTTCAAGAAAAAGATCTCATAAGGACACGTCGCCTTGAATTGTGAAGAACACAATAATGTTTTCCATACAATTCTATTGTGTTCTATTCAGGATAAATTTAAAAAAAGTCTGGTCCTTAGAAGTTCTAAAATGAGGTCAATACAACCTCAGGTGAAGAACAACACATCACAAATTACACCAGGTCATCGAATATTTACCAAAAAATAGACTGAAATGCAGAAACAGGGTGTGAAAGATTAAAGGGGTTGTCCAATGAAAACAAGCTCCAATCTACAGGAACCCTCATCCCCTTTAGATTGGAACGGTGGTCCGCATGCTAAAATGCTGCTCCATTCATTCTATATGAGGCGGCCATGAAGTGCGCCCGACTTTTTTGGACAGATGAGACAGAGTGGCCTTACAGAGAAGGGTCCTTGGATTGGACGCCGAGTTACGGACCCCAAAGCAGCACTGAATATGATGTACTAGTGGGAGTCATCAGTGCAAGGGTTCAAGGGCGCCAGCAGTGGAAGACATAGTGCGCGAAACCGAAGAACAAGTAAGCAGACCTGCTGATCAGCACTGCAGTCCTGAGGCCGAGTTATGGTGAAATAGGGAGCGACAGTGCGCCTCACCAGTCCTGGAGTATATTACAGAGGAAGGATACTGTGTGGAAAATGCCTCATACTGTAAAGGAAACCTCCAGAACACTTTGTGCCCCCCGATATCCCTTGTATGCCGGGACGTTGCTAGGGTCCTAAAAGATCAGGGGCCAAAGCCCCAAAGTAGGTGTTTCCCCATACAACCTCCCCGCCACTTAAAAGAGGACCTATACATATATAATTACAGTACACCATTGTTGCTAACCTAAAATACACAACTGAAAGACCAATATTCCCAAAATTACTTCTATACAAGGCAATAATAATCCCGCTACACAATGCCCTCTACCATCAACACTACACAGTGAGTACATAGTATTATGATATGACCATTGCCTCTACATAAAAAACACACTGTACAAAGACCATCTGACTTCTCACATTTCCAGCACCGTCCCCATCTATTCCCACCCTGCACAACCTCCCCATGCTGCCTGCTCTTCCGACGTGGAATAGGAACCTCAATACTTCAAAAATTATGTCATTACTATGATTACCCTCCACCAATTAATGCTACAAAGACTGTGTGCCAGATAGAGGGGACCTATAAAAATAATAGCGTCCCATAGAAAGTAGTAAAGACCCCACTGTGCTACCTAGCAAGTAATAATGCCAGATATGAACTTATGAAAGTTTCAATATCTGAAGTGTTCCCTCCAAGCAACAAATACCGTTGAGTATCCCCTTTAAGTAATAATGCCCCCTTAAGGCCACAATCAAACTACACCCAACTACAAAGTTCTTCTTCAAGTCTATGGACGATGATTTCGGGGTGGGAAAAGAATACATTTCTGATGATGCACCCATTTAAAAGAAATAATGTCCTGAGTGCCCCCATAGCACCCGGTATATTGTATGATAGTCCCACAGCTCACTACACACTGTATGATGGTCCCCACAGCTCCCTATGCACTGTATGATGGTCCCCACAGATCCCTACACACTGTATGATGGTCCCCACAGCTCCCTACGCACTGTATAATGATCCCCATAGCTCCCTATACCCTGTATGATGGTCCCCACAGCTCCGTATGCACTGGTATCATGGTCCCCACAGCTTCCTATGCCCTGTATGATGGTACCCACAGTTCCATATGCACTGTATCATGGTCCCCACAGCTCCCTACGCTCTGTATGATGGTCCCCACAGCTCCCTATGCACTGTATGATGGTCCCCACAGCTCCCTATGCACTGTATGATGGTACCCACAGCTCCATATGCACTGATATCATGGTCCCCACAGCTCCCTACACTCTGTATGATGGTCCCCACAGCTCCCTATACACTGTAGGATGGTCCCCACAGCTCCTTAGATACTGCACGATGGTCCCCACAGATCCCTAGACACTGTATGATGGTCCCCACAGTTCCCCCATGCACTGTATGATGGTCCCCATAGTTCCCTATGCATTGCATAATGGTCCCTACAGCTCCCTATGCTCTGTATGAAGGTCTCTACAACTCCTTATAACTGGCATGATGGTCCCTACAATAACCTATATCCTGTATAATGGCCCTCACAGCCCCATATATACAGTACTGTATGATGGCCCCCGCAGCCCAATATATACTGTATGATGGCCCCCACACCCACTTGTACACTATATTATGGCCCCTACAGCTCCCTTTATACTGTATGATGTCCCCACAACCCCTTATAAACTGTATTCTGGCACCCACTCCCCATTTTATATAATATGATGGCCCCACTGCCCCTTATATATAGCATGATGACTCCCATAGCCCCTTATAGTATGATGACACTCACACCCCTTATATATACAGGTGCATCTCACTAAATTAGAATATCATCAAAAAGTTTATTTATTTTAGTTCTTCAATGCTGAAAATGAAACTCATATATTATATAAAGTCATTACAATCAAAGTGATCTATTTCAAGTGTTTATTTCTGTTAATGTTGATGATTATGGCCAGGGGCGCACATAGAAATCACGAGGCCCCATAGCAGAAGCTCTAATTGGACCCCCCCACCAAAAAAATAAAGAAATATTTGTCTGTGTCACAGAAGAGCCGATCTCACAACTTTCCAGCCTTTACTTCGCTTTTCTAATTTTCCTCCTACTGAAGTCCTAGATCCCTCTTTCATTGCTCCCATGAAGTATGATGCCAATAAAAGTGCCCCCAAACACAGTATGATACCCCCATGGTGCATTCCTTCACATTAGCCTCTACATGAACAGTATAATGACCTTATTGTACCCCACTTCAACTCCCAAGGCAAAGTATGGTGACCCTAATACAGTATGATTCCCCCAACTGTGACTCCCACACAGCCCCCCATACAGTATAATGGGCCTACATACAGTATAATGGCCCACACTAGCCCTCCAAACAGTATAATGGCCCCACACAGCCCTCCAAACAGTATGATGGACCCCACACAAACCTTCACACCGTATAATTGCTTTCATACAGTATAACGGCCCCCCACATAGCCCTCAAAATATCATAATGGCCCCACATAGACTTCCATATAGTATAATATGCCACCCATAATCCTCCATATAGTATAATGCACCCTCCAAAATCCTCCATATAGTATAATGCACCCCCCACAATCCTCCATATAGTATAATGAACTTCCCATGGTCCTCGATAGAATATAATGCACTCCCCATAGTCCTCCATACAGTATATTTCACACCCCAAAGGGTAAAATGCAGCCCCCATATAGTATAATGCACCACACAGTCCTGCAGTATTATGGGCACCACGTACTCACTGATTTTAAAATACCGTATGTTTTAAATAAGACGACCCGAGTATAAGCCGAGGCCCCTAATTTTACCACAAAAAAACTGGGAAAACGTATTGAGTTGAGTATAAGCCTAGGGTAGGAAATGCAGCAGCTACTGGAAAATTTCACCATCCTGGTATGTATGGCACCCCTCATCCCCCAGTCCTGGTACATATGGCACCCCTCATCCCCCAATCCTGGTATGCATGGCCCCCTCATCCCCCAATCCTGGTATGTATGGCCTCCTCATCCACAAATCTTGGTATCTGTGGCCTCCTCATCCCCCAATCTTGGTATGTGTGGCCTCCTCATCCCCCAATCCTGGTATGTATGGCCTCCTCATCCCCCAATCCTGGTATGTGTGGCCTCCTCATCCCCCAATCCTGGTATGTGTGGCCTTCTCATTCCCCAATCCCCTGGTATGTGTGGCCCCCTCATCCCCCCAATCCTGGTATGTATGGCCTCCTCATCCACCAATCTTGGTATCTGTGGCCTCCTCATCCCCCAATCTTGGTATGTGTGGCCTCCTCATCCCCCAATCCTGGTATGTGGGGCCTCCTCACCCCCCCAATCCTGGTATGTGTGGCCCCATCACTGCACACTGTCTGTCATCACTGTATTCCTGTGACAGCCAGCCTGTTGCTAATGTTCATAGCAGACCGTGATTTCTGCTATATATAGCAATGCTGTATATAGCACAAGCAATCAGATGATTGCAGGTTCAAGCCCCCTAAAGAGACGAACAAATACAGTGAAAAGTAAGAAAAAAAATGAAAAAAGTATAAAAGTTCAAATCATCCCAGTTTTCCCCCCATTAAAAATTAAGAAATATAAAACATTTAAAAAATACACATATTTGGTATCGCTGCGTTTGTAAAAGTCAGATCCATCAAAATATAAAATAAATTAATCCATTTAGTAAACGGCGTAACTAGAAAATTACATAAAATGCCAGAATTACAGATTTTCAGTCGTTGCAACAAGAAAAAAATATAAAATAACAGACAATCAAAACATTGTATATACCCCAAAATGATATCAATATAACCATCACTTTGTGGTGCAAAAAACTAGCCCTCACGCCGCCCCATTCCCGAAACATGAAAACGCCGCGGCTTTCGGATCTCGGAAAGTGGCGACACAAGCAAATTATTTTTATTATTTTTTTTTACAAATTTCAGAATTTTTTTTTCCATCACTTAAATATAAATCCTATAAATCGTCACTTAAGTAGAACAGATGAAGCTTTACTACCTCCTGCTCCAGCTCCAGCACTTCACCGCTGCCGCTGATCTTTAGTCACTGGCTTCAAGGGTGACATCATGACTGCAGCTCTGCAGCCAATCACTTGGCTCAGTGGCCCACGCTGACAGAGCTTCTAAGCTCAGTGATTGGCTGCAGCAATGATGTATGCTGAAGTTGAGCCATCACCCCTGCAGCCAGTCACAATAGAGCACAGGAAGCGCTGATGATCCAGAGCTGGAGCAGCAGGAGAAAGTAAAGCTCTGTGTGTTTTCTCTACCACTGGGAACCTCCTATATATTACATAAAAACATTCCTGAAAACCCCTTTAATCTGACTTTATAGAAAAAGTCTATATCCGGCTACTGTCCTCCCCTCATGAATCACAAAATATGCCAAGTGTGAACAACTCCTGTCCCCAAATGAGGACTTGCAGGCGATCAGTTGATAGTCGGGGGTCTGGCAGTGAACACCCTCAGCAATCAGCTGTGTTTTGCTGGACGTAGTGGCCTCTCCAGGACACATGTGGTATTACATGGTTCGCTTTCAAAATAATATGTAATATGTAATACATGATATCTTGAAGTCTTCCAGAAGAAGATATTGGCAGACAGGTAATGACTTATTACCTACCAGCCATTGTCTCCTTTATCACTCGCTAGTTCTTATACACATTTGGATGATTTCACATCTTCATTGGAAGCCGTATTAGGAACCTCCATCGCAGATTTTATCATACAGGACGAGTTCTCAGCCATCAGCTATTTGGCCATTGTTCACATGACGTAAGCCTATGTTATATACAGCGATATGCAGCAGGATACACGAGATCCAGGGAAATATCCAATCGCCAGAAATGGGGTCAGGAATGGTATGTGTGGCCTTCTCATCCCCCAATCCTGGTATGTGTGGCCCCCTCATCCCCCAATCCTGGTATGCATGGCCCCCTCATCCCCCAATCCTGGTATGTATGGCCTCCTCACCCCCCAATCCTGGTATGTGTGGCTCCATCACTGCACACACAAAAAATAAACACTTATACTCCCCTTCCTTCCTCACCTCTGCTCCAGAGCTGCTGTCTTCTGTCTGCCAGCAGCTCATGTTGGTATCTGAGCAGCACGCGCTCTCAGTTGTCGAGGTGAGCTGCTGCTGCTGCCGGCATATTCACTTCTCTCCACACCGGGACTATGAGCGTTGACAAGCGTGAATATGCATTCTCTTTAGTAGCGGGCACTGTAAGCAGGAGCCACGGCTCAGCGCTCCTCCGTGCCCGCTACTAAAGAGAATGAATATTCCCTCTTCTCCACGCCCATGGAAGTGGAGAAGAGGGAATATTCATGTCCCTTTAGCAGCGGGCACACGTGGTAGCTACAGCAGCCGCTACTGGGTGTACCCGCTCCTCCGCCGCCGCAGCCTGCCACCCCCCCCCCAATACTCACCTATCCTCCTCGCTCCCCCGAGGCTCACGGGCCCCATAGCAGTGGTGTGGCCTGCCACCATTGGCGGTACGTCACTGATTATGGCTTACAGCCAATGAAATCACAAAAGTCATTATCTCAGTAAATTAGAATACTTTATAACATCAGCCTGAAAAATGTTTTTAAAATCCGAAATGTTGGCCTACTGAAATGTATGTTTAGTAAATGCACTCAATACTTGGTCAGGGCTCCTTTTGCATCAATTACTGCATCAATGCGGCGTGGCATGGAGGCGATCAGCCTGTGGCACTGCTGAGGTGTTATGGAAGCCCAGGTGGCTTTGATAGCAGCCTTCAGCTCGTCTGCTTTGTTGGGTTTGGTGTCTCTTATCTTCCTCTTGACAATACCCCATAGATTCTCTATAATAGATTCTCTATGGGGTTAAGGTCATTTGAGTTTGCTGACCAATTAAGCACAGTGATACTGTTGTGTGTAAACCAGGTATTGGTACTTTTGGCAGTGTGGACAGGTGCCAAGTCCTGCTGGAGAATGAAATTTCCATCTCCAAAAAGCTTCTCGGCAGAGGGAAGCATGAAGTGCTGTAAAATTTCCTGGTAGACGGCTGCGCTGACTTAGGTGTTGATAAAACACAGTGGACCTCCACCAGCAGATGACATGGCTCTCCAAGCCATCACTAATTGTGGAAACTTCACACTAGACCTCCAGCAGCTTGGATTGTGGCCTCTCCACTCTTCCTCCAGACTCTGGGACCTTGATTTCCAAAGGAAAATTGGAACTCTGGGACCTTGTGGATGGTGTCAATGACTGCCTTCTTGGCATTTGTCAAGTCAGCAGTCTTCCCCATGATTGTGGAGCCTACTGAAACAGACTATGTGACATTTTTAAACACTTAGGAAGCCGTTGCAGGTGTTTTTTGTTCATTATTCTAATTTACTGAGATAATAACTTTAGTGTTTTCATTGGCTGTAAGCCATAATCCTCTACATTAACAGAAATAAACACTAGAAATAGATCACTCTGTCTGTAATGACTCTATATAATATATGAGTTTCACTTTTTGTATTGAAGAACTGAAATAAATTAACTTTTTGATGATATTGTAATTTAGTGAGATGCACCTGCATATGATGACTGTTGCCCCCAGTGGAATATATGCGGTGTCTATTTTGGGATATTTTAGTATACTCATGATGATACTATAGACAGCCATTATACCTGGAATGGCCCCTTCCTTGCGTGCCTTGCTTTTTTTCGCTTACATGTCTAACAATCACATATGTGTTGTGTCCCTTCCCCCATCATCCTATTCTTCTATTGCTGAATAAATATGATAGATTTTATACTCCCTGGACTCCTTTGATGGTCTTTCACCCTGCGGGGTTTTCTTTCATATATGGACTCACTGTGTGGTGGTGATGGTAGAGGACATTGTGTAGCAGGATCATTTTGGCCTTGTATAGTAGTAATTTTGGGAATATTGGTCTTTGTATAGTGTATTTTAGATTAGTAACAGTGGTATACTGTAATCATATATGTATAAATCCTCTTTTAAGTGGCAGGGAGGTTATATGGGGAAACATGTACTTTGGGGCTGGGGTCCCTGATCTCTTAGGACCCCAGCAACGCTCCTGCACTCGGGAAAAACAGGGTCTGGAGACCACTTTAATATGATCATTTTACGGATATGACGCCAAAGAAACTAATGAAGTGCTTTGCAAAGTGCCATAATTTTCACAATTCTGAAAATAAATTGTAAGTTTAGTTCCACTATAAGTGATGTTAATTCTGTTATGAGAGCTAACCTTCTGAGACAATTTATCAATGCAGTGTGTGAATTGTCACATTAAGCTTTGCTACATCTATACATAGTGACGTTCAGGATCAAAATGCTGCAGGTCCCATCTCTTCTACAGAACAATCCCATGGAAATAAAGCTGATCATTTTATCAGATGGGATCATTAGAACTTACCTGGTTGGATCCTTTGTTTCTGGTGGTTTCTTTCCCAGGTCGTCATTAAGGCCCTTTACAATAAGCTCCAAAAACTCATCGGACTTTCTGAATCTTTCAAGCGTTTTCTCCATCACAGAAAGGACAGAAAGGAGGCGCTTATCCTGGCAGAAGAGAATCACAGATATATTGTTCTACATCTTCCAGATGTTTGGATTTATCTACAGACTAATGATTAATCTCGCATGAAGAATG